>NC_056739.1:418142790-418382790 GCF_019279795.1 Protopterus annectens
ATCTCGCGGCATGCCGGACTCCACATGGGTCTCGGCAGGGGCCTGCGACTCGAAAGTAGCAGGCATCAGGGGCTGTGAAAGCACCTCACTGAATACCAGCGAACCAGCGACTGGCTTAGGAGAAGCTTCGTCGTCGGTTTTGGACCTAGACTGTCTCTGTCCTTTTCTTTGCATTTTTTATGTACTCCGGTAGTCGGATTGCTATCAGACGACATTTCTGGGTAGTTAAATCCTTTTCCAAAATACTTTGAGGCAAAAATATACCGACGCTTAATAGTGCGTTGGTTAAATCTAGCAGAAAACCGACAGCCAGGCACATTGTGATCAGGGCCTAGGCAAGGAATACAGTATAAATGGAAATCCTTATGCGGTATTTGCTTCCCACAAGTAATACAATTATTAACTTTTTCTGTCATCAGTATGGAGCAAGAAAAAAGTTTCCCCAACGGGGTACTTAGCTTTAGTGAAGACTTTGGTTCTGAAACTCAAACTCGAATACTTCAGGAGTCGGCCGACCAGCACTTGCGAAATGCTTCTGCTTCGGACACCGCGCAGCAAGAAAGACTAAAGAAAATGGTGTCGGCTGCTTATTTTACAACCCTGACGACCTGACGTCATGGAAGAGGAGACAGCAACTGACGCAGGACCCAAGACTTTGGAATTCAGGCCAACTGAGGGCAACCTGCCAGCAGATTACCCAAATGTAATGACTTCAACAGTGAAACACGAAGATCATCAGGGGCCAAACTAGATTCCGAGAAAACATTAACAATATCTAGTACAGGAGGAATAGCCAAAGGCCTATGCTGAGGTAGAAGGAAATCCCCAAGCCTCTTTTTTGAATCAGAAAATTCCTGGCTTTCCCAGTGAAAATGCTCCCTTACAGTATGTAAGGTTTCCCCAAAAGAAAAATCCTCAGGAGGGGAAGCAGAGGGAATAGAGTCCTCCGCATCAGAATCCTCAAAAGTAGGTAAGGACAAATCCAGGTCATCAGAAGAGTCAGAAAAAACAGAATCTTGATCAGAAGCTTCATAATCAGGCTCAGCCCTAGGCCTCTTAGATGGGGGGGGTTTGGCCATTTTTATCATTTGTTTTTTTAGGCATAGAGGCCTAATCATGTGGCCTGGGCGTCTGTTTTTTAGACATAGAAAAAGATTTAGGCCTTCGTAATGAAGGAGGCGTCGATTTAAAATGCAAGTCCGTAGGCCTGAATACACCCTCAGAAGCCGGTCCCTGCACAGCGGCTCCGGACCCATCCAAGGTACAGACATCCGCGGGTTCCATAGCTGAAGTATCTCACGGCATACTGAACTCCAAATGGGTCTCAGCAGAGGCCTTCGAATCAGAAGTAGCGGGTATCAAGGGCTGCGAAAGCGCCTCACTGAGTACAGGCGAACTGGCTTAAGAGAAGCGTCGTCGGTAGTTTTGGACCTCGGCGGCCTGCCTCTGTCTTTATGTCTTTATCTTTGCATGTTTTTGGAATCCCGGTAGTCGGATGACTAACCGACATTTCGGGATAATTAAACCGAGAACCGAAATATTTAGAGGCAAAAATATACGGACGACGGATAGTACGCTGATTAAATAAAGCACAAAACCGACAGCAAGGTATGTCGTGGTTAGGGCCTAGGCAAGGAATACAGTACGAATGAAAATCTTTATGAGGTACTTGTTTTCCACAAGTAATGCAATTATTAATTTTTACTGACATCGGTAAGGAGCAAGAAAAAAAGTTTCCCCAATTAATTGAAGACTTCGGTTCTGAAACTCGAAATGGAAAATTTCAGGAGTCGGCCGACCGGCACTTGTGAACTTCTTCTGCTTCAGGCACTGCACGGCAAGAAAGACTGATGTAATGGCGTTGGCTGCATGTTTTATACCCCTGACGACCTGACGCAGGACCCAAGACTTTTTTAATCAGGCCGACTGAGGGCAACCTGCAAGCAGATTACCCAAATGTAATGACTGCAACAGTGAAACATGAAGAACATCTTGAAGGCCCAGCAGGAGGAGATGCCAGTGATGTCAGGCATAGGGTCATGGAGCCCTCATATGGTATTCATAGGTCCCAGGGTATAGTATACAACACCAATGACCTTAGTATATGTCATTATGAGTAAGAGTAGAATAAGGGAGTTGGTGGGAGGGAAGGAATATGCAACATAGAAAAGAAGGACATCTATGGTTATGGTAAGATTCTACACAACTATTCTATGTCCTTCTATTCCTATGTTGCAGTATTCCTGGTGTGGGAGAGTACTACAGCTTAGTTGAAAGGAAGGGTGGTGGATAACAGGATGATTCTACAAAGCCCTGCAGGATTGCCCTAGCAAATTCTGCCAGTGCTCTGAAGACTGTCTAACTTGAAGTGTTTGGTGAAAGTGTGAATGGTAGACATGTGCAGGCTTCGATAATGGAAGCAGTGTCCAGGCCTTTGAGGAAGGCTTTTGAGGCTGCCACTGCCCTGGTGGAATGAGCTTTTACCCCCAGCGGGTGTTTTTTGCCATGGTGTGAGTTAACAGAGGCAAATGGCTTTTCTGATCCAGCATGCAATGTTTTTTTCGGAGACTGCTTTGCCTAGGGCCCTGCAGTGGAAGGAAACAAAGAGTTGATTGGATTTTCTAATGGATTTTGTTTTGTCGTGGTAAAATCTTAGCTGTCTGTGTACATTCAGGGAGTGAAGTATCCTCTCCCCCCATTGGTGGGAGAGGGGAAGAAGGTGGGAAGGTGAATAGATTGGTTTAATGACAAATCACTGACCACCTTAGGCATGAAAGAGGGGTTAGTTCTTAGTGTAACCCTGTCCTTGTGGAAGGTAGTGTAAGGGGGGCTGGCCATTAAGGCCTGTAGTTCTGACACCCTTCTGGCTGAAGTTATGGCCACCAGCAGTACCGTTTTCCATGTAGACATTTGTAGAGTAGTCCCAGCAGGTTCAAATGGGTGCTGGGTAAGGTCCCAGTGTGGTGGGATGGGCTTTCTTGGAGGTGTAATGTGCAAGACCCCTTTCAAGAATAGATTTACATCGAGCCTGGCTAGTAAAGGGGGGGGGGGGCTAGTGGTAGGCAGGCTGAGACAGCGGAAAAGTGTAGAGTACGAGAGACCACCTTTTTGCAAGAAAATACAGTTGTGTACACTTACCATAAATGTAGATGTTCGAGTTTATTCACTGTTGCAGTCACCACATTTGGGTTATCCCTGCCAGGGTAGGTTCATAGGTGTGTACTAGGCTAATGGCCTTGGGGCCTTTACAAGCCTAGCCATAGGATTACCCTGGCATAGTGCCAGCCGACCTTAGTTCCCAGTATCCCTGTCGAGTAGAGCCACTGGCGTCATCCCAGGGGTGAATATTCTGTTTCCCATCCACTCATCAAGATTTCTCTTGAAGAGGGTCAGCGAGGTGCTCTGCTTGACATGTATGGGAAGTCTGTTCCATAGCATGTGCAGTCTCTGGGTTATGAACCTGTCCCTCCAGCATGTTATGTTAATTGTGGTAATGAGGTTGAGGTCTCTGGAGCGTGTGGTGCAGAATGACTGGGATTTCTTTAGATGCAGCATTTCTAACAGAGCTGGGTCAGACATGGCTTTGTAAGTCAAGCAGAGATTGCCTCTAAGTAGGCGATATGAGACAGAGAATAGTTGGAGTTTTTTTGAGTCTGTCCATATAGGACAAGTGTTTAAGGGCTAGGATCCTCTTTGTGAGGTACTTTTGCGGCCTCTCCAGTTGTTGCAGGTGTCTAGTGAGGTACATGCCAAATGGGTCATTGCACTTGATGACTGGCCTAATGAGGGAAGGGCAGAGGGAGACATGACTACTTTCTTCCTGGATGCAAAATCCTTAGTAATGAGATGTGCCACATAGTAGGACTTTCTGACCACAGTGGCAATGTGGTGATCAAAAGAGATTGCTGTCAACCTGTGTTCCCAGATCTCTTATAACGGCTTTTGTGTTCAATGGACTACCACCAATGTGGTAATTCATGGGAATGGAGTTTTTCCCAAAAGGGATGATGACATTTTTTGGCACGGACCTTAACGCCATGGTTTGGACACAAGTCGGTCACAGTGAGGCCATTCTCTAGGATGTCAACATCACTTGGGGAGTTAATAATAGCTCCCAACTTGCAATAGTCTGCGAACTTTGTCAGCCAGAGTCCCTCCTCATTGGCCCGGACTTCAGAGAAGTACATACCAAACAGGAGAGGACCCAACCGAACCGTGTGGGACTCCACTTGTGACTAATCGGCCAGTCGGACTTGGAGTCAGCTACTTTCACACTGTGGGTTCTACATGTGAGCCAGTTTGCAACCCACCTAGTGATATAGGAGTTGATGCCAAGCTTAGTGAGTTTTTCTATGATTTCTGAGAGGGGAATGGTATCAAAAGCCTTGGCCAGATCAAGGTAGGCCGTATGAATCACCTTGCCTTCATCCACAGCTCTGGTGACGGACTCGAAGTCGACCAAGTTGAAAAGGCATGATCTACCCTTCACAAAATCAAACTGTGTGTGATCCAGCGTTTGGAGATTCCCTATATCCTTGTTTATTAGGTCCATGATGACGCGTTCCACAGCTTTGCATATCAGACTAGTCAGGCTAATGGGGCGATAGCTCCCAGGGTTTGTAGTCACTCCTCCTTTGTGGAGAGGGATAACTGTAGCAGTGCACCATTCGGCAGGGACAAAGCCTGAGGTGAGGCTGTGACTGAACAGAGCACACAGGTGAGGTGCCAGTTCACTCTGTAGTTCATGTAGAACACAACCAGGGATGTTGTCAGGTACCATAGAAGCTGTATTCTTAGCCTTGGACAGTGCTGTTTTAACCTATGCAGCAGTAATACTGGGTGCCTGGCAATCTACTGGTTTTGTGACTGGTCCTTTGGGGGGGGGGGGGGTAAAGCTAGCACTGAATCTATCGGCCAGTATACTGGCAATATCTGTTACCTCGGTATAGGAGGTACCATTGTGCAGTAGCTCAGAGCAAATCTGGGTACTGCCGTGGAGATTCTTCACATAACTATAGAAGGCCTTGTGGTTGTCTTTACTATCTGCTGCAATTCTGTTTTCATACCTAGCTTTAGAGGACTTGATGAGGGATCAACTTTTTCTCGAGGCAGATAAGGGAGTTTTTCCAGTCTTGGGACTTCACCTTATTCCAAATCAGTTTTCTCCTTTTGTTGTCGAGTTTGTTTTTGGCGGCGGACCACCAAATTGGCTTCCTTTTTTTTTGGAGGAGAGTGCCTTGGTTCTATTGGGTATGGCGAAATCCATGCATTTGTGTACGTGTTCGTACAGTGCACTGGTGTATGATTCTGCAGTCATACAACTATTCTCAATTTGCATGGGTGCCATGAAGTAAGCCACCTCTGTTTTTAGGATCCCAAAGTTAGCTTTGGAGAAGTTTTTCATGGTGGTTACCTTTGCTGGGGGGGTGGGGTGGAAGGGATGTGGATTTCCAAGGTGATTAATTTGTGGTCGGATGTAGCTAGGGAGGAGCTGACTACTGGTGTAGAGCAACGGTCGCCCATGTTAGTAATGACCAGGTCAAGGATGTTGCTACCTCTAGTGAGGGTAAGAATGTACCTCTAGTGAGGGTAAGAATGTACAATCGTCTACACTTACCATAAATGTAGATGTTCAAGTGTATTCACTGTTGCAGTCATCACACTTGGGTTATCTGCCTGCAGGTAGCCCTCAGTCGGCCCGAATACCAGAGACTTGGTATTTCTGCGTTTGGTTGCTGTCGCTCCAGGACTGACGTCAAGTTGTCAGGGGTATAAAAACAGGCAGCCGACAACATTACATCAGTTTTTCTTGCCCCAAATGTCAGGAGCCCCCCCAAATAGGGTGGTGGGAAAACACCACCAGTAAAATCAATATCCCTGTAAGGGGTGAGTAATAAACAGAGGGGAGAGACAGAGAGACAAGGGGGCTGGAGGGTGGGAAACCAGGACTGCAACAGTGAATACACTCCATCATCTACACTTATAGTAAGTGTAAACAACTGTACCATGTTCTTCGTGTTTCACTGTTGCAGTCATCACACTTAGGTTGATTCCCAAAGCTGAAGAAAGGGTGGAGGCAGTCAGGAAGAGTTGGGGCTGGCTAGTTTGCCCAGCAGGACTGCTGTTGCAAAACCCACCCTGGATTTGGAAAAGACAGGCAGGTGGTAATGCTTGGTGAAGGTGTGTACAGAACTCCAGGTAGCAGCTTCCAGAATGTCCTCGGTAGGGACTCCCCTGAGGAATGCTGTAGAGGTAGAAGTTGCCCTAGTGGAATGTGTTCCGACCCTCTGAGGGGTTGGTTTCCCATGGTGTTTGTAACAGAAAAGGATACAGTGTGCTATCCATTTGGAAGTTGTTTGTTTTGAAATGGCCCTGGCCTCTGCCCCTGGTGCAAAACTGACTAGCAGTTGGTTAGATTTCCTGAAGGGCTTAGTCCTGTCAAGGTAGAATCTGAGCTGTCTATGCACGTTCAAGGAGTGCAGGATCCTTTCCCCTTTATTTTGAGGATTAGGTAAAAAAGTTGGCAAATGGATAGATTGGTTGAGAGCCACACTGAACACTACTTTAGGCATAAAGGAAGGGTTAGTCCTGAGGGAGACCCTGTCAGCATGAAAAATAATGAAGGGTTCCCACAGCCATAAGTGTTTGCAGCTCAGACACTCTTCTAGCTGAAGTGATGGCCAGAAGCAAGGCTGTTTCCCAAGAGAGGAATTTTAACTCTGCTGACGCTGCAGGCTCAAAGGGGGCAAGGGGGGTAGCGTGAGCTTTTCCAGTACAAAGTTAAGGTCCCAAGCAGGGGTGGGTGCTCTCCTTGGCGGCCTTAAGTTGTTTGCTCCTCTCGGGGACTGTTTGATGAGAGGGTGAGAGAAGTGAGGTGGCTCAGTGTTGTAATGAGCCGAGATGGCAGAGGCATGGATCTTAAAGGAGGAGAAGGATAGGCCTCTGTGGAGTAGATCTGCTAGGTAATCCAGGATTAGAGGTAAGGAGGGCAGTGCTGTGTCCTCTCTTAGACTGAATCCAAGAACAACATTTTCCACTTATCAGCATAGGATTTCCTTGAACTTGGTCTTCTGGCTTCAAGAATGACGTCCAGCACCTGCTTGCATAGGCTGGTCACGGGGGAAGAATTCAAGGAATAAACCAGGTTGCAAGACTCAGGGTTTACAGTTCTGGATGGAAGATCTGTCCCTCCTGCTGAGTGAGGAGGTTTGGGATCCAGGGTAGGTGCCAGGGTGGCACCAGTGACAGACTGCGCAGTAGTGGGTACCAGTGCTGGCGTGGCTAGTCCGGAGCAATCAGGATTGCCCTTGGTCTGTCCTGTCTTATCTTGAGTAATATTTCTGAGAGAAGAGGCAGAGGAGGGAATGCATAGATTGAGACACACTCCCACTGGAAGGATAAGGCATCCACTTTCCAGGCCTTGCTGTGAGGTGTCCTGGTGCAGAATTTGCTGAGCTGGTGATTGCAGGGGGAGGCAAAGAGGTCCACCTCTGTGGTCCCCCATTTCTGGATTAGAAGGCTGAAGGTGCTGGGTTCTAATTGCCACTCGTGTGAGTCTAGGAGATTTCTGCTCAAGTCATCTGCCAGAGAGTTTTTTTGCCTGGCAGGAATTGAGCTTGGAGATGAATATGCATGTCCAAGGCTGTGTTCTACAGGGTCATGGCTAGCCTGCAGAGTGGGTAAGAGTGGATTCCCCCCTGCTTGTTGATGTACCATATAACTGTGGTGTTGTCTGTTTTTATTAGCAGGGGTCCTGGTGAGAGTAGGGATCTGAAAGCTGTCAGAGCATGCTGAACAGCTAGCATCTCTTTTTGGTTGATGTGCAGATGAATTTGATGTGGGCTCCAGTGGCCCTGAATGCACTTGTCCAGGTGTACCCACTCAGGCATAGTCTGATGTGTCTGTGGTTAGGGTCTGGGCGGCATGGGGTTGAGTAAAGGGAAGTCCCTTGTTGTGGTTGCATACTGTTGCCCAGCAAAGAAACTCTGTCAGACAAGGTATGACTGTTTCCAGGTCCTGCGAATGTTGGCACCAAAGACTTAAGTACCACTGAAGTTTCCTCATATGCAGTCTGGCATATGGAATTATTAGAATGCAAGAGGCCATAAAACCTAGGGCCTGCAGGATTTTCCTTGCGGAGATCTGTCGATCATGTCATTACAGGCAGACGGATACTGGATCCCCTTAGAATGACACCAGAAACTTAGCCAATTATTGAAATCAATAATTTTCTGCTTGTACTGTGGTATCATTTTGGGAAATGGTAGGATGCTGCTCAGGGATAGGGTTACACCCAACTGGGCTACATAATCCGAGAGCACCTCCATGTCTCTTCATGTAGTCCAGGGAGGTACGTCTCAAGTCATTCACACCCACATGTACAATGACTGTGTCATATTTGTACCTATTTTTGAGTGCCCTGAGTGCATGCGTTATGTGTCGGATCCTGGCACCTGACAGGCAGCTGACTGTTACTTTCTCATTAGTCAAACTAGTGAGTTGGACATCAGCGTGCCTCACTATCGAGTCACTTATGACTAGTGTGTTGGGCATGCTGGTTTGCCTTAGGGGCTTTGGTTGAGTGGCACACTATTTAGGAGATTTATGTGTCTTGTGATTAGTGTTGTGGTGGTCGAGTGCGTTTCTGCCTTGGAGGGCTCTGCTGTTTGGGCAGATTTTTATTGAGAGCCTCCGCTAAGGTGGTGTGTGTGGTTTGTGTTTTTATGTGAAGTTAGTGCTGGTGTGTGATCCAGAGGGCTGTGTGTTCCATGTGGTGTGGTGCAAGTGTTGACCTTCTCCTCTTGACCAGCTATTCCGGCCTTGGCTGGAGAATGTGTGGCTTCTAATTTGGATATATAAGTACATCTCTCGCAAGTCTGAGTGTTGGAAGGTAAGAAGAGAAGGTTGTCTGTGTACATGAGGCAGTTACTACATTGCCTCAAGATGCCCAAATTCACCAGGTTAATAGGAGAAAGCACAGGGAACCGACCTTTAGACATGCCTGGTGGGGTGGACATTGATAACAAGTACTAGATCTGTTTCCTTGTAGAACGTTTAGTGCTGGTAGCACTTGCGTGCTACAATAATTGCTACAAGACGGCTGGTAAAGAGCTAGACTAATAAGCTAGTATAAGTGCAGGAAAGGAGAGACTAGACTAGTTACAGGAAAGGCGGAAAAACAAGAGAAAACATGGGCTTTTAAACCGGAAAGTTGAGAGAGATGGAAAAACTGCCCAAACAGCCAATAAACTACAATTTCTGGGCCTGGGACCACTCCTCTTGTGGTAGATAGGCTACCTAGTGCTTACCACTCCCACTGATAAGCTAGAAGGCTTCTCTCTAACACAGAGAGGCTTGGGAGGGGGCTCATTAGCTTACAAACAGTGCTGGATACAGGAAATCTGTACCTGGACTACTGTTACAGGAAAGGGGGGAAAAAAGCTTAGAATTTTTTTTTTAGTAAAGTGGAAAAGGAGAAAGCTGGAACAGAAGTTAATTCAGGGTTAAGAATCTAAGTGGGTTGGCCTTCACAAATGTTCTCTCTCTGTCAGGTAGAATGAACTAATGACACTAGACTGGGAGGAGTGTCCCAGATCAAATGTATAGTATGGGCTGGCAACTGCAAAGCCACCAAGTATAAAAACAACATAACAGGGAGGGGGGTGGGAAACTATCAGCTACTAGCTGTAGCCACTAAATGAAAGTTTTAAACAGATAAAGGAGCAAAAAGACTCTAGAGAATGCTTTTAACTGCAAACAAATCAGTTATACGATACCTGACTAGAACACAGAAACCTTAAAAAAAATCAAAAATGCACAGAAAAGCACGAATAGAGAACTCACAAACAGAAAATACAACTCTCAGTATGAAAAAGTAGTTTACATTTAAGTAATTCATTAAACGCACAACTAGAGTAATGAAACCGTATCTAGCAATGAAAAATACTCGGCTGGCTCGAATACCGGAGGCTTAGTATTTCTGCGTTGGTTGCTGTCGCTTCAGGACTGATGTCAGGTCATCAGTAGTATCAAGTAAGGCAGCCGATGCCATTACATCAGTTTTGCTTGCCCTAACCTGACAGGAATTCCCAAGTAGGAGGTAGGAGGTAGGAGCCAGGTTCTGGTGGAAGAACCCCACCAGTAGAAAGTAAATACCAATATGTCCCTTGTAAGGAAAGAGAAGAAATGGGGAAGGAGGGAGGGAAACCAGGATTGCAACAGTAAATACACTCGAACATCTACATTTATGGTAACTGTACACAACTGTACTATGGTTCTTCGTGTTTCACTGTTGCAGTCATCACATTTTGGTTGATTCCCACAGCTGAGGAAATGGTTGGAGGCAGTCAAGGAAACTAGGGGCTGGCTAGGATGCCCTGCAAGACTGCAGAGGCAAACCCTGCCCTGGATTTGGAGGAGAGAGGCAGGTGGTAATGGTTGATAAAAGTGTGAACAGACGTCCAGGTAGCAACCTCCAGGATGCCCCTGGTGGGGACTCCTCTGAGGAATGCTGCAGAGGTGGGGGCTGCTCTAGTGGAGTGAGTCTTAACCCCCATGGGGGGAGGCTTTCGATGCTGTTTGTAGCAGAAATGGATGCAGTGTGCTATCCATTTGGAAAATGGTTTGCTTGGAGATGGCTTTGCCTTCTGCTCCTGTAGCAAAGCTAAAGTACAGTTTTGTACCTACCATAAATGTAGATGTTTGAGTGTATACCCTTGCTACAGTCATCACACTTGGGTTATTCTGTCATCAGGCGGTCCCGCAGTCGGCCTGAATTCCAAAGTCTTGGTCTGGCGTCGGTTGCTGTCGCTTCTTCCCTGACGTCAGTGTGCCAGGGGTATATAAGAGGCATCAGATGCCATTTTCTTCAGTTTTTCTTGCCCCAGATGTCAGGTGCCCCCCCCCAAAAGATGGTCAGTAGACAGTACCAATAATAAAAGCTTAGCACAAACAAAACATCCCTCCAGCTATAAGCAAATACACCACAAAGGTTGTATGAGGTTTTAAGGTATTGAAAGGTTTTAGTTAGGTCAGAGGGGATGGAGGAAGGGTAACCTGAACTGCAGCAGGGTATACACTTGAACATCTACATTTATGGTAGGTACAAAACTGTACTATGTTCATTGTGTTACCCTGCTGCAGTCATCACACTTGGGTAGAATCCCAAAGCTAAGGATGGGAGGTGGAATCAAACAGGGTTAGAGGAGGCTAGAAGGCCCTGCAAAACTGCAGTGGCGAAGCCAGCTCTAGTCTTAGAGTAAAGTGGTAAGTGACAGTGTTTGGTGAAGGTGGGTACTGAACTCCAAGTTGCAGCTTCCAGAATATCCTTGGTTGGCACCCCCCTGAGGAAGGCTGTAGATGTAGCTGCTGCCCTGGTGGAGTGGGGCCTTATGCTAGCAGGAACTGGTTTTCCATGGTGGGTGTAGCAAAAACGTATGCAATGTCCTATCCATTTGGAAATGGTCTGTTTTGAGATCGCCTTTCCTTGTGATGCTGTAGCATAGGATACAAAAAGTTGGTCAGATTTTCTGAAAGCCTTAGTTTTATCCAAGTAGTAACGTAGTTGC
Organism: Protopterus annectens; assembly: GCF_019279795.1. Classification (NCBI taxonomy): domain Eukaryota; kingdom Metazoa; phylum Chordata; order Ceratodontiformes; family Protopteridae; genus Protopterus; species Protopterus annectens. The sequence goes on from NC_056739.1 coordinate 418,154,358, forward strand.
CTGTGAATGTCCAAGGAATGCAGGAGTCTTTCTCCTTTGTTCTGTGGATTTGGAAAGAAGGTGGGTAAGTGGATGGTTTGATTTAGAGCCACACTGGATACCACCTTTGGCATAAAGGAGGGGTTCGTTCGTAGAGAAACTCTGTCTTGATGGAAAATGAGGAAGGGCTCTACTGCCATTAGTGCCTGTAGCTCTGAGACTCTTCTGGCTGAAGTAATTGCTAGCAGCAGGGCAGTCTTCCATGATATAAACTTTAAATCAGCCGAGAAAGCTGGCTCAAAAGGTGGCAGGGTAAATTTTTCCAGAATAAAATTTAGGTCCCAAGTTGGTGTTGGCGCGCTCCTGGGAGGCCTAATGTTTTTTGCCCCTCTGAGATACTACCTTAGAAGTAAGTGAAAATAAGGGAGGATCCGTGTTGCAGTGAGCTGAAATAGCTGAGGCATGGATTTTAATAGATGAAAAAGAAAGTCCTTTGTGTAACATCTCAGTTAAATATTGTAGAATCTGAGGCATGTCCAGCTGAAGGGTATTTTGGCCTTTAGCTTGGTTCCAGGCGCAAAATCTTTTCCATTTGTCTGAGTAGGCTTTCCTGGTGCTGGGCCTCCTGGCCTCCAGAATGACATCCATAACAGCTTGTGAAAGAGGGGCTGGCTGGTTGCTTAGGTGATGTGTCATGCAGCCAAATTTAAGGTTTTGAGCTGGCTGTGTATAATCTGACTGCCGTGTTGTGTGAGTAGATGAGGAATTTGTGGTAAAATCCACGGTGGGCCCTGGGCCATGTTCCTTAGTAGTGGGTACCAGTGCTGGCGTGGCCAGTCCGGGGCAATGAGTATCATTCGAGGTCTCTCCATCCTGACTTTCAGCAGCACCTTTGTGAGAAGGGGCAATGGAGGAAAGGCATGTACTGTCAGCATTTTTCAACTGAATTAGAGTGCGCCCACTTTCCAAGCTTGATGGTGAAATGCCCTTGTGCAAAATTTTGAAAGCTGATGGTTTTGGGGGTTGGCAAACAGGTCTGTGTCTGGGCGCCCCCATTTTTGAGTTATCATTGCAAATACTTGTGGATCCAGTTTCCACTCGTGGGGATCCATGATGTTTCTGCTTAGGTCTTCTGCCAATGTGTTCTTTTTTCCTGGCAGGAATTGAGCTTGTAATTGAACTTGTTAAGCCAGTGCTGTGTTCCACAAGGTCATTGCTTGCCTGCATAGAGGGTAGGAGTGTGTACTCCCTTGTTTGTTTATGTACCACATTACTGTGGTGTTGTCTGTCCTTATTATAAGCTGTCCTGGATGTAAGAGGTCCTTGAAGGCTGTCAGAGCATTCTGTACAGCTAGCATTTCTTTTTGATTGATGTGCAGATTCCTTTGATCTGCAGTCCATATGCCTTGAACGGACTGTCCTGCCATGTGTGCCCCCAGGCATAGTCTGATGCATCTGTTGTCATAGTTTGCCTGGTTGGGGGTAAGGTGAAAGGCTGACCCTTGTTGAGGTGACATGCCTGTAACCACCATAGAAATTCCTGTTGAAGGCAGGGAATGAGAGGTATCATTGTTTCCAAGCTGTGGCTGTGTTGAGTCTATACGCTTTTCAGGTACCATTGTAATTTCCTCATATGCAGTTTTGCAAATGGTATTAGTAGTACACAAGATGCCATGAAGCCCAAGGCCTGCAGAATTTTTCTTGCAGGGAGTTGGGTCTTTGTTGCCATTATTTTGAAGTATTGAGTTAGTTGTAGTTGTTTGTCTGGAGTCAGATAAGCCATCTGGCCCGTTGTATTAAAGCTGGCACCCAGGAATGTCATTATTTTGTGAGGGCACTAGTTTTGATTTCTTTTCGTTTACTGTGTACCCTAGGCAACTTAGAAGGTGTTTTACAAAAGTCAGATGTTGTAAGAGAATGTCCTTGCTTTCTGCTTGGATGAGGCAGTCATCCAGGTATGGGTATATTTGAATTCCTCTTTGTCTGCAGTATGCAATTACTGGTGCCAGGCATTTTGTGAAGACCCTGGGTGCAGTAGATAAGCCAAAGGGCAGTGCAGAGAATTGGTAATGGGTTGAACCTGCAATGAAACGCTATCTTCTGCAATTTTGTCTGATAGGGACATGCAGGTATGCCTCCTTGAGGTCCAACGTTACTAGCCAAGCTTTCTTGCCCAACATGGGAAGAAGCTGCTGTAGTGTTAGCATCTTGAATTTGGGTACTTGCAAGAAGGTGTTTAGAATTGAATGGGTCTCCAAGCATTGTCCTTTCTGGGGACTAGAAAGAGCCTTGAGTAAAATCCTTGGCCTTGCTCCTGTGTAGGTACCAGCTGAATGGCTTTCATGTCCATGGGAGCTGTAATTTGTTTTTGTGCCTCTGCCCATTGATTTTGTGGCAAGTTTGGCATTCCTTTTATCCTTGGCAAGGTGTGGAAATGGAATCTGTATCCTTGTGAGATAATGTCTAGGACCCATTTGTCCTTTGTGACTATGCGCCAGTTGTCTATAAAAAAAATGCCAATTTTCCTCCCAAGGGAGCTGCCAAGAGATTTTTGCTTGGCAGTATGAAGTTTAAGTCATTGTGTTTGTCTTCTAGTAGTTTGGGACCTGTCTTCTCCTCCCTTCTGTGCTGCAGTGCCCCATTGGCGAGGTTTATAAGGGATTTGTGCTTGTCCTCTGCCCCTTGGGTGTCTGTATTTACCCCTCTGTAGTCTGTCAGAAGCTGGAAAGGACCAATTTTTTGCTGGCCAATTTCTGCTGAAGAGTGGGGGTTGTACCTGTAAGAAATCTTTGACCGTCTGCATAGATTTTGCCTTATCCTCCATTTTCTTTAAAACCTCTTCTGCTTTAACCCCAAATAAGACATCCTGCTGTAAGGGTGCATCTAGTAACTTTGCTTTAACATGATCAGGCAGAGTTTGTTCCTTTAACCAAGCATGCCTACGTATAACAGACCCAGTAACAGCTGCTCTACAGGAAGCTTCCAAGGAATCAAATCCACATTGTAAAGTATGTTTGCCCACCTGTTCAGCTGCATGCAACAGATCCTGCATTTCTTTGAATTCAGACTGTTGAGGGTGCATGCTCATCTTTTGTTTTATTTGAGACATTAGGAATTGCTGGTATTTCAGCATGTGAAATTGACAATTTAGTGCTCTCATAGCTATAGTACCTGAGGTGTAAACCTTCTTCCCCCACCTATCTAGTGCTCTGGAGTCCCTTTCAGAGGGTACAGGATTTTTAGCCATAGAAGCCTTAGCCCCTTTGGGACCCTGGGAGATAGTCTCTAGGTCAGCACCAGGGCTTTTGTAAAGGAATTTGTGCGAGTCAGGCACTCTATAATATCTATCTGGTTTGGCTGGAGCAGGAGGCAGAGAATCTGGATTTAGAATAGATTCTAAGTAAACATCATCCACAATGTCTAAAACTGGAGGGATAGCAAGTGGTCTGTGCTGGGGGAGTAAAAGAAACTCTCGGAGCCTTTTCTTTGAGTCGGAGTAGTCCTGACCTTCCCAGTGGAAATGTTCCCTCATGGTATGTAAGGTTTCCCCAAAGGAATAGTCTTCAGGGAGAGAAGCTGAGGGAATGGAATCTTCAGCATCAGAATCTTCATAAGGGGGAAAGGAGTAATCCTGTTCCACAGAGGAGCCTGAGGAAATAGACACTTGATCAGAGGAGGCATAATCCTCCTCTTGTCTAGGCCTTTTGTCTGGGGGGGGGGGGTTGGGAACCCTTGATTAAAGAAATCAAATCTTCAGCCATTTTAAGCATTTGTTTCTTAGGCATGGGGCCTTGAACTGGAGACTGATATGCAGTCTTTTTTGGTTTTAGAGGAGTCTTAAGCTTAGCATAAGATTTTATGGTGAGACTAGTCAGTCTGAAGACACCTTCTGTAACCGAAGGTGTTTCTGCAGCGCCGGCTTCTCCTTCTGCAATGTTGTCGGTAGGGCCTAAAGAAAATGGCTGTGTCTGCCTAGAACTTTCTGCTTGAGAATCCGAAGCGGTCTGGGGTTCCAATTCTGCAGTAGTCAGGGGCTGCGTAGGCGCTTCACTGAAAACCGGAGAACCGGCGACCAGCCCAGCCGAGGCCTCGGAGTCTGGCTTGGATCTAGGCTACCTGTCTTTATCTTTGCGTTTTTTATGCATGCCGGTAGTTGGTTGCTCCGATGGCATAGTGTAATTAAATTTCCTACCGAAGTAGTGTTGTGCGAAATCAAAGAGTCACTTTATAGTTCGCTTATTGAACCTAGCACAAAACCGACAACCAGTGACGTTGTGGTCTGGGCCTAGGCAAGGTATACAATAAGAATGAAAGTCCTTATGAGGTATTTGCTTCCCACAAGAAATGCAATTGTTAACTTTTTCAGACATTGGACTGAGGCAAGAAAAGGTTCCCCAATGGGGTACTTAGCTTTGAAGACTTCGGACTGAAATTCGATTCGAAAATCTCAGATGTCGGCCGACCGGCACTTGCGAACTGCTTCTGCTTCGGGCACCGCGCGGCAAGAAAGACTGAAGAAAATGGCGTCGGATGCCTCTTGTATACCCCTGGCACACTGATGTCAGGGAAGAAGCAACAGCAACCGACGCCAGACCAAGACTTTGGAATTTAGGCCGACTGCGGGACCGCCTGATGACAGGATAACCCAAGTGTGATGACTGCAGCAGGGTAACACGATGAACATCCAGCAATTGATCAGACTTTCTGAAGGATTTAGTCCCATCTAGATGGAATGCGAGTTGTCTATGTACATATCTAGAGAGTGCAGCATCCTTTCCCCCTTGTTCTGGGGATTAGGAAAAAAGGTGGGCAAATGAATGGATTGGTTGAGAGCCACACTGGGTACCACCTTGGGCGTGAAAGACGGGTTAGTTCTGAGGGATACCCTGTCAGCATGGAAGAGTTCCACAGCCATGAGCGCTTGTAGCTCGGAGACTCTTCTGGCTGAAGTGATGGCCAGAAGGAAAGCTGTCTTCCAGGAGAGAAATTTTAGCTCTGCAGAAGAAGCTGGTTCGAAGGGGGGGGGGGGTGAGCTTTTCCAACACAAAGTTAAGGTCCCAAGCTGGGGTTGGTGCTCTTCTGGATGGCCTCAAGTTGCTAGCCCCTCTTAGGAACTGTTTTGATCAAGGGGTGTGAGAAAAGGGGTTGCTCAGTGGGGAAATGAGCAGAAATAGCAGAGGCATGAATGTTTATAGAGAAAGAGAGGCCACTGTGCAGTAAGTCAGCTAAGTAATACAGGATGAGAGGGAGGGAAGACTGTGCCGTATTGGCTCCCTTAGCCTGGATCCAGGTGCAGAACCTTTTCCATTTGGCAGCATAAGACTTTCTAGAGCTAGGACGTCTGACCTCACATATAACACCTAGAACCTGTTTACTGAGGTTGGCAGATTGATCTGGGGTTAGGGAATAAGCCAAGCTGCCAAACTGAACGTCTGCAATTGGGGATGCATGAATTCCCTTTCCCTCTGGGTCAGGAAATTTGGAATCTGAGGAAGATGCCATGGTGGCAGTGGGGACAAGCTGCGACAGCAAGGGGTACAAGTGCTGGAAAGGCCAGTCTGGAGCTATAAGAATTGTCCTTGGTTTTTCCTCCTTTATTTTGAGCAGTACCCTGGGGATGAGAGATAGTGGAGGAAAGCCATAGACCAAGAAATTGACGCAGGGGAAGGACATGGCATCCACTTTCCAAGCCATGCAGTGATGCTCCCTGGTGCAGAATTTGCTGAGCTAATGGTTGGTGTGGGAGGCAAAGAGGTCAACCTTTGGGGTGCCCCACTTCTGAGTTATAAGGGTGAAGGTTCTTCTGTTGAGCTTCCACTCGTGTGGGTCCAGAAGATTTCTGCTTAATTGGTCTGCCAGAGAGTTGAGAGAACCTGGTAGGAATTGTGCTAACAGGTGGAGTTGCATGGCAGAGGCTGTGTGCCAAAGGGTCATGGCCAGCCTGCATAGAGAGTAGGAGCGAGTCCTTCCCCTGCTTGTTCATATACCACATCACAGTGGTGTTTGTCTGTTTTGCTCAGGAGAGCCCCAGGGAGAGAAGAGGCTTGAAAGCTATCAAGGCATGCTGGACAGCTATCATCTCTTTTTGGTTGATGTGCAGAGAGATTTGCTGCAGGCTCCATTGGCCCTGTATGCACCTGCCGTCCAGGTGTGCACCCCAAGCATAGCCTGATGCATCTGTGGTGATGTTCTGGGTGGCGGGGGTGGTGAGAAAGGTAGTCCCTTGCTTTAGGAGCATGCTGTTGCCCACCAAAGAAAATCTCATACCTATAATTCCTTGCCTCAGAAGAGAGTCTCCAGATCTTGAGACTGTTGACACCAAAGGCTTTTTAGGTACCACTGAAGTTTCCTCATATGCAGTCTGGCATATGGAATGAGTAGTATGCAAGATACCATGAACCCCAGAGCTTGCAGGATCTTCCTTGCAGATAACTGGGGTCTGGTGGGCTAGTTGAGAGAAGTAGGTTGTCAGGAAAAAAAGAAGTTATGTACTCACCATAACGTTCCATCTGAGTAGTTATACTTAATTCTTCTGCAACCTGTGGGTATACGGATCTGTATCAGATCCGAGACGGCAACTTTTTTTCTAGCATCTGCTCCAAGCTCTGGGCTCCTCCCCTTACCCATAATGCCCTACCACCTCCTAGCTTCCCCCTCAGATCGAGTTTGCTGCAACTAACAATATATATATGCAACTCAACCCAATAACCAACCTGAAAACAGGATAAGGTCCGGGGGATGGAGGGAGGGAATGTTGCAGAAAAATGAATTCTAACTACTCAGATGGAACGTTATGGTGAGTACATAACTTCTTTATCTGAAGTAGTTAACTTCATTTTATCTGCAACCTGTGGGACAGAGTCCCCAGCTACTCCGATCCTGGGAGGCCCTTATGGAAGGATATTCCTGAGCACCGCAGAGCCAAAGGATGCTCTACCCCTTGAAATCAGATCCAATTTGTAATGGGAAATGAAGGTATGTGAACTGGCCCATGTCACTGCTGCGCAAATATCGTCCAAGGGTACTCTGGACAGAAAAGCAGCAGAAGTCACCATGGACCTGGTAGAGTGAGCCTTAACTATACCAGGAGGTAATAAACCTTTTGCGTTGTAATCACCTTTATTCTGAAAATTGGGAAAGAAAATGGGCAGATTAATGGACTGGTTTATGTTTGCTTCAGATGCCACTTTAGGTAAGAAGGAAGGGTTAGTACGGAGGGAAACCCTATCCTTAAGGAAGACTAAATAGGGAGACACGGCAGACAAAGCTTGAAGCTCAGAAACTCTCCTAGCCGAAGTGATGGCTACTAGGAAAGCGGTCTTCCAGGACAAAAATTTTAAGTCCACCGACGCTGCAGGTTCGAAAGGAGGGGCAACCAATGCCTGTAAAACAAAAGTAAGGTCCCAAGGAGGAACAGAATCCTTGACATGGGGCCGCAGCAGAAAAGTACCTTTGAGGAAAGCCTTGCACAGCCTAGAGGAGGCTAAGGCCATGTTGTCTTCGCCAACATGAAAACTGGAAATGGCTGCCAATTGTACTTTCACTGTGGAGGAACTAGCTCCTTCCTGAAAAATACTAGACAGGAAGTCCAACACCGCTGGAACAGGAGCTGTAAAGGGATCTATTTCTCTCTGTGAAGCCCAAATGGAAAAGTGCTTCCATTTACTCTAACATAGTTTTCTAGTGGAATCTTTAAGAGAGGCCACTAGAATCGATATGACCTGGGATGAAAGACCAGGAGTCCTGGCGATTAACGGAACTGGAGCAACAAAGCTGTAAGCTTGAGGCTGCCCAGATCAGGTGGACGTGTCCCCGACGGATGGGAAATTAGATTCGGGCAGGGATCCAGAACCCACGGGGGAGCTAACAGATGAGACCAAAGGAATGGGAACCAAACCGGACGAGGCCAGAACGGGACAATGAGGATCACTTTGCACCGTAGTCGGCAAGCTTTCTGAAGAAACTTCGGAATGAGTGGCAATGGAGGATAAGCATACAGAAGCCCGGGGGGGCCAAGCATGGACTAGAGCGTCTCTGGGGACTTCCCCTGGTGAGGGAGTCAGAGCGAAGAACTCGCTGCACTTCGCGTTGGAAGGAGATGTGAAGAGATCGCAGCAAGGCTGACCCCATGCCAGGAAAATCTCCTCCGCTACTGACTGTTTCAGAGACCACTCGTAGGGCATCAGAATGGCCTGGCTCAATCTGTCTGCTAAAATGTTGGAGCACCCCAGGATGTGCGTTGCTATCAGACACCGACCGGTGGAAATCGCCCATTCCCACACTCTCATGGCCTCGCGACAGAGGGTAGGATCTGGTTCCCCCCCTGCTTGTTGATATACCAGACAACAGACATGTTGTCTGACTGAATTGCAATCAATCCAAGAGGGAGGACTGTGTGAAAGGCTTCCAATGCTAAAAGCACTGCCCTCATCTCTAGAACATTTACGTGCAAATAGGTCTCTGTTTGGGACCACATGCCTTGGACTGTCCTTCCCAAACAGTGTCCCCCCCACCCGAGTTGGGAAGTGTCCGTGGTCACTGTGGTTTGGACTGGGGTTGATGCAAATGGATGTCCTGTTGATATCTCCAGTGACGTCAGCCACCAAAGAAGAGATGTCCTGCAGATGTGGCTGATCTTGATCGGATATTCCATCGGTAGGTCTAGCCAGGATCACTGGACCGCCAGAGTCCATTGAAGAACCCGCATGTGAAGACGTGCATACGGGGGAATAGATAAGGCGGCAGCCATGGAGCCTAGAGCCCGGAGAACCACGCTCGCCTTTGAAGACTGGGAGTTTGCTATCTGAGCTATGTGGCTCCTGAGATGCAGAATCCTGTCTGGAGTTAGAAATACCTTCATCTGCAAAGTGTCTAACCGTGCCCCAATGAAGTCTAGAATTTGTACTGGTTGCAACTGGGATTTGTGAACATTGACTGTAATTCCCAGTGAGTCTGCTAATCGAATGAAATAATCTCGGGCCAGACACAAGTGATGCTTGTCGTGCGCAGCAAAGAGCCAGTCGTCCAGGTAAGAAAACACCGGAATACCCCAAAGCCTCAGGTGGACCGCTACAACTGCCATTACCTTGGTGAACACCCTGGGGGCTGTGATGAGACCAAAGGGTAGGGCCCTGAACTGAAAGTGACTGGTTCCCAGCCGGAAGTGCAGAAACCTCCTGGAGTTTCTGTGTATTTTGATGTGGTAGTAAGCATCCTGAAGGTCTAATGAGCACATCCAGTCGCACTCTCGGAGATGAGGTAGAATGGACTGTAGAGTGACCATCCGGAATTTCTGTTTTTCTACAGACAGGTTTAATGTGGACAGGTCTAGAATGGGCTTGAGGTCCCCCATCTTTTTTGGCACCAAAAAGAACCTTGAGTAGATGCCTAATCCGGACTGATCGGGGGAACCTTTTCGATGACTCATTTGATAAGCAGCTTTGAAACCTCTAGAGCTGCGGCCTCCCTGTGAGTGGGTGGAACATCCGGGAGGTGTCTTGTAATGTTTGGAGGGGCAATGAAAGGAATAGAGTAACCTCTGGATATTATCCGAGGAACCCAGCGATCTGTCGTAACAGACTCCCATGCCGCTGGGTGTACGGACAATCGTCCCCCGAGTGCCTCCAGAGTAGGAGGGTCGGGCAACCCCTCAGGGCTGCTGACCGGGTGTATCAGAAAAGGGTTCCCTAGACCCGAAGCTCCTGGGACCCCTCTACCTCTGGGTCAGCGTCGATCTTGTCCCCCTCTGCCTCTGGGGGAATAGCTGTCCCGAGAATCCCGGGAAAACTGAGATTTTCGGAACCACATCTTTTTCTGCCCTCTGATTCCTAGAGAAGGACCGCTGAGGGTTAGAGAAGCGGATTCCAACAGCAGACAAAGTCTTCCAGTCCTTTTCACTGTGGACCAGTGTGTCATGTACTGTCTTCCCAAACAGGGAAGAGCCGTCGTAGGGAGCGTTGATAAATGACGCCTTGAAAGGGTCCGCGAACTGACAATCTGAGCCAGGCATAACGCCTCAAGGCTATACCTGTCCCAGCCGCTCTAGCTGCTCCTTCCGTGGCATGAGAAAGTAGCCGCATAGATGTATTCGAGACCGATTTCAGAGTGGACATTTTCGCCGGAAACAGCTGTTTGTCCTGTGGCGATAAAGACTCTGGGGGCGACTCAGCGAATTCCAAAGCAAGGTCTCGCTGTAGTCGAATCACATGTGCCAAATAGTTCAGCGCACAGATAGAAAAAGTCGCTGAAGAGTATACGCGCTTCCCAAACCTATCCACCGACCTGGACTCCTTGTCTGGAGGATGGACTAAGGAACTCTACTGTGCTAGTTCCTTCCTTGTGGCCGCTGCGACCAACACAGCATCAACCGGGGCTCCTTTCGACCAGGGTTGTCTATCCGAAGGAGATAAGACCTTGTCAGGACACTTGGGAATGGGCTCTATGGTGTCAGGCTCCTTCCATGCCCTCGTGGTGATGAGGTCCACCAAGGGGTCTGCTGGTGGAGACACCCAGAAGTAGATGGGCCCATGCCAAAGGCCTCCAGGAACACTGACTCATCCCCAGAATGTTTTGGGGCTTACCAACCTCCCCTCTGGCAGAGGATTTCCATAATTTCTCCAAAGGAGACGTCTTCGGGAGGTGACCTGGGGGAACCTTCTCCTTCATCTAAGTCAGTGTCAGTGGTGAGGGACTCTGGGGAGTCCAGTTGCCTCCTTTTGCACTTGAGCTTGCGGTGGCCCTCTTCAGTGGGACTTTCAGAAGGGGATCTGCGAGCTGCAGGGGTTTCCTCTGAGAAAATGACTTGGGGATCCTCTGGCACGGGCTGTCCCTGAGACAGGATGAAAGGAGTCGTTGCCAAATCCAGGGGGGCCTGGGTGGTATCCGAGGGAATGGGCTGGGGTCTCAATCCCTGGGAGAGAACCCTCTCCACCACTTCGAAGGCCGAAGGAGAAGTCCTCCCCGGATCCGAAGTGGGGACCACGGCCAATGACAGGGTAGTCTGAGGTCCGAGGGAACGGATCGGATCTGAAAGGGTCGGAGCCGAAGAATCCATTCCCGAGGGTCCGACTCCCTGTCCATGGCTCCAAGAGTCACTCGTATCCGAGGAACTCAAGGTAACAGCCGGAATAGACGTTGGAGGAACCGTCGGTGCCGAGCTACCAGCTCCGAAAAACCTCGGATCCAAAAGCCCCGAAGCCAAAGCACATATCGTGGAAGGAGAGATGGGGCGGAAAAGAGGCATGGAGGTTGCCCCTCAGAGGGAGAGGGACTTGGCAAGACTCCCATCTGAATTTGGGTCTGAAGAAATAGCTGCATCATCCTGCCACATCCATTTCAGATAGGCCCCGAGTCGACCTCGAAGAGGCCACTGACTCTGATCTGGCTGGTCTGCGCAGAGGGGTGGAGGGCCTCGGGTCTGAAAGTTCCAAGGGCTCTGGTGAGAAACGTGGTGACCGGAGCCGAGGAGAAACAGGCCTCCTGGACTTGGATGGAGGGCTGAGAAAGCGCTCCCTGTCTGGGGATCTCTTGCGATGCCGGTCTTTTTCTCCCTTTCGCCTCTGCATTTTTCCTTCTCCTTCTCTTTATCTTTGTCAGCCTCGCTGACAGAAGTTCTGTCCTTAGAGGCCCCATCGCCAGATGAAGAGGGAGGTTGAGTCCCTGTCTGGGGGGGTGTACCAGAGACAGAGGCAGAATCCAGCATGGCAACTGGGAAAAGGCCTTTGGTGACTAGCTTGGCCTTGCAATCCCCAAGGGCCCTGGGGTTGAACCCTGAACAGATAGCACACTGGGTAGATAGATGTGCTACTCCTAGACATATCTCACAGAGTGTGACCATCAGCTGGGGAAAGCTTATGGCCACACTCTATACATTTTTTGAATACAGGCTTTGGCTGATCAGCCATAGTCCTGCGTTCTAAGGTAAGGATACTACCTTCCCACAAAAGAAAACCACACACACACACAAGTAGGGGAAGGGTAGGCCTGAAAACTACTCTACTACCAACATGACTTTTTTTTTTTTTTTTTTTTGTTAAACACCAACGACCAACGCGCTACTACAGAAGGGGAGGAAGGGTAATCCTATATAAACACACTATGAAAGACAAAATTTCCACTTACTATCCCTATATAGCTCAGAGAAAAGGAGACCATGATGCACACTACTGGCTCGACAAACGAGATCTGAGGAAAGATAGGAGGTAGTAGGGCATTATGGGTAAGAGGAGGAGCTCGGAGCAAATGCTAGAAAAAAAGTTTCCGGGTCGGCTCTGATACGGATCCGTATACCCACAGGTTGCAGATAAAATGAAGTTAACTACTTCAGATCTGGCGATTGGCTTAGGAGAAGTGTCGTCGGCAGCTTTGGACCTAGGCAGCCTGTCTCTGTCTATCTTTTCATTTTTTTCAGAATGTTAGTCCGATGGCTTATCGAAGACATATCTGTATAATTGAACAGAGTACCAAAATATTTAGAAGCGTAAAGATACAGACGATGAATAGTTCGTTGCTTAAATAAGGCACAAATCCGACAACGAGGTATGTCGTGGTCAGGGCCCAAGCAAGGAATACAGTACGAATGAAAATCTTTATGAGGTATTTGCTTTCTACAAGAAATACAATTATTGACTTTTACTGACATCAGTTTAGAGCAAGAAAAAGTTTCTCCAACGGGGTACTTCGCTTTAGTTGAAGACTTCGGTTCTGAAACTAATGAAAATTTCAGGAGTCGGCCAACCGGCACTTGCGAACTGCTTCTGCTTCGGGCACCGCACGGCAAGAAAGACAGATGTAATTGCGTCGTCTGCATGCTTTATACCCCCGACTACCTGATGTCACTGAAGATGTTTCAGCAACCAACGCAGGACCCAAGACTTTGATAATCAGGCCGACTGAGGGCTACTGCAAGCAGATAACCTAAATGTGATGACTGCAACAGTGAAACATGAAGAACATCTGATAGTGCATAGAGCCTACCCTGAAACGTAGATATTTCCTGCAAGATTCCCTTATGGGGATGTGCAGATAAGCTTCTATTAAGTCTAGGGTGACCAGCCAGGAGTCCTTGGCTAGCACAGGAAGCAGCTGTTGGAGTGTAAGCATTTTGAATTTTGGTACCACCAGAAAGGTGTTGAGAATGGACACATCCAGGAAAGGGCACCATGAGTTCTCTTTTCTGGGCCCCAGAAACAGTCTGGAGTAGAAACTCTGTCCCCTTTGCTCTACTGGAGTAGGTTGAATAGCCCTGATACTGAGAAGAGAAAGTACTTGCTTTTGAGCCTCTGCCCACTGGTTTGGAGGAAGGTCTGGCAACCCACTTGGGGTTGCCAGTGAGTGGAAGCAGAATCTGTATCCCTGGGATACAATGTACTTCCAGTTTTTTGCATGCAGGGTACGTTTTCCTCCTAGGGGTGCAAGTACTTGGGCATGGCTGGGAAGGATAATAGACAAGTCATTGTGAACTTTTTTCTATAAGGGGGTGGCTTACCACTCCCTGTTTTTGACGTGGGAGCACTCCATTGTTTAGATCTCTGCATACCCAGAGACTGTAGTCTTTGTGGTCTGTTGCCCCTGGGTTTGGACTGAGAAGGTCTGGGAGGGACTGGAAAGGACCAGTTTTTAGAAGGCCAATGCCTACTGAATCTAGATGGCTGTATCTGTAAGAAATCTTTAACAGTTTGCATAGATTTAGCTTTTTCCTCCATTTTTAAGAACTACTACTGCTTTTGTGCCAAACAAATATACTTGGTTTAATGGAGCATCTAGCAATTTTGCTTTGACATGGTCTGGCAAGATTTGTTCCTTCAGCCAAGCATGCCTTCTCAGTACAGACCCAGTGACAGCAGCCCTGCAAGATGCTTCTAAGGCATCAAAACCACACTGCAAAGTATGTTTACTAACTTGGTTTGCAGAATGCATTAACTCTTGTAAATGTTTATTTTCTGTACAGGAATCAACACATTTTTTTTGTTTAATTTGTGCCATAATATGCTGCTGGTACTTCAACATGTGAAACTGGCAATTTAAAGCCCTGATGGCAACAGTTGCAGAGGTATATACCTTCTTACCTTATCTGTCTAAAGCCCTAGAATCCCAGACGAAGGGGTATGTTTTTTGTCTGTAGTAGCCTTAATAACTTTAGGTCCCTGGGAAATGGTCTCTGGATCCGCAGAGGGATTTTTAAAGAGAAATCTGTGAGAGTCAGGTACTCTGTAGTACCTGTCAGGCTTTCTAGGAGCTGGTGGTAAAGTATCAGGGGTAAGACTGGATTCCGTGAAGACATCATGTACAATATCCAGGACAGGGGGTATAGCTAGAGGCCTGTGCTGAGGCAAGTAAAAATTCTCCGAGTCTCTTTATGGACTGTGGGCAGCCCTGGCATTCCCAGCGGAAATGCTCTCTTAAGGTATGCAAGGTTTCACTGAAAGAAAAGTCCTCTGGAGGGGAGGCAGAGGGAATGCAATCCTCTGCACCTGAATCCTCATGGGTAGATAAGGGAATGTCCTGGTAATCAGAGGGATCAGAGTCATTGGACTCGTGGTCTGTAGAATCAGAAGGAAAATCAATTATGTCTTTTAGAGGGGGAAGGCCGGCTTCCCCTAATTAAGGTAATAAGGTCTTCAGTCATTCTAAGCATTTGTTTCTGTGGCATGCAAGCTTGAGAATGCGCTTCGGTCGTCTGTTTTCTAGGCATTGTGTGAACTCTGGGCCTGAGAAACTCTGTAGTTTTAGTCCGAAACTAAGTAGTCGGTTTAATACGAACATCGGAATGGTCTGAATACACTCTCAGAAGCTGGTGCCTGCACAGCAGCTCCAGACCCATCCAAGGTAGAGACAACCGTAGATTCCATAGTCGAAGCATCTCGCGGCATACTGGACTCCAAATGGGTCTCAGTAGACACCTGCGAATCTGTAGAAGTGGGTATCAGGGGCTGCGATGGTGCCTCACTGAGTACCGGCGGACTGGCGACTAGCTTAACGGAAGCATCGTCGGCAGTTTTGGACCTATGTGGTCCGTCTCTGTCTTTATCCTTACATTTTTTTGGAAGATCAGTAGTCGGATGGCTTATCAAAGCCATTTCAGGATACAGAGAACGAGAGTGACAGAATTTAGTGACAAAGATAGCCCAACGATGAATAGTTCGGGCGTTAAGGCACAAAACTGACAGTGAGGAACGTCGTGGTCTGGGCCTAAACAGGTGAAGCAGTAAGAATGAAAATCTCTGTGAGGTATTTGCTTTCCACAGGCAAGACAATTAACAACTTCTGACATCGGTTAGACCAAGAAAAAAGGATCCCCAATGGGGTACTTTGCTTTAGAAGACTTCAGGTTTGAAACTCGAAAAATGAAAATTTCAGACAGCAGCCGACCGCAATGCTAATGGAATGCTCACATCACTATGACACTGACATGCAAATTTGGAGAAGCATCTGTGGTCACTGTGTAGCTACTGGGTTCGGTAGAAAAAAAGGTCTGTCCAGAAAGAGATCTCTCTGTATTCACCAATGAATGTGTTAATTGCAAATGGGGGTGAGTTTTACTGGAAAAGACGGGTTGATATAGAATGGACCAATGTACAGCTACAGTCCACTGTAGAACCTGCATAAAGAATTGTGCAAGAGTGATATGGCAACTGACAGACTCAAGTGCTTGAAGCACTAACCTTGCTGGAGGAGATGAAGGAGACAGATTAGCATGAACCTGGTTTCTGATAGAAGTAATGAGGTGGAGAGATAAAGATGCTATATGTGCTACTGCATTCAAACTGTTCAGTTGAATTCCAGGCTCTGAACTAGTCAAAGTTTTGATTTGGTAAGATTTATTGTAATGCTCAAAGTGTTGCAAGTCTGGATCAAATAGTTCCTGGCATGTTTAAGTTGATGCTTGGAGGGGGCGGCGAGGAGCCAATCGTCGAGATATGGAAATACCTGGAATCTCTTCAGTCTCAGGTGAGCTGTGACTGCCGCCATACATTTGGTAACACGCTGGGGGCTGTGGTGAGTCCCAAAGGGCAGAGTTCTGAATTAGTAATGACTGGTTCCCAACCAGAAGTGAAGATGTCTACTGGATCGTCTATTTTTATGCGATAGTCTATGTCTTGAAGATCTGTGGAGCACATCCAATTGTCCTTGTGCAGAAAAGGCAGGATGGACTAACTGTGACCATTCAGAACTTCACTTTCTTTACAAGATCCAAAATGGGTCCGAGGTCCTCAGTTTTCTTTTGAACTAAAAAGAAGTGTGAATAAGTTTCAAATCCTATTTGGTCTGGTGGGACCTTCTGGATAACTTTCTAGCAGCTTTTGTACTTCTTGTGCAGCAGCCTTTCTCTGATTGGATGAAATGTGGGGAAGTTTCTCCCTTTGAAAATGAGGAAGAAGGGAAAATGGTATACGATAACCTGTGGATATTATTCTTACCACCCATAAATCTTTTGTGATGTTTGCCCAGGCATCTAGGAGCAAAGAGAACAGACCCCAGACTGCCTCCAGAGTTGGACAGTTGATTAGCACTTCAAGAATGCTGACAGGGCCCATATGAAAAACAAACAATCTCCAAAGCCTGGTTCTGTGGGCCGCCTCTGCCTCTACTACGACCTCTACCATTAAAATTCCCCCGTCTGCCTCGGGAGGAATAGTCTCCACGCGAGTCCTGGAAGGGTCCCAGATATTTACAGAACCACATTTTCTTACCACCACTCTAGTTCTTACAGGTGGTCAGCTGAGGCATAGAAAACTTCATCCCCATGGCAGACAGGGTCTTTCCTTCTTGTTCGCTGTGGGAAAGTGTACCCTTTACTGATGGCCCAAAAAGGGAAGTGCCATCAAACTGGGCATTAATAAAGGACATCTTAAAGGGCTCTGCAAAAATCACATAGCCGCACCCAAGCTTGTCTCCTTATGGCGATGCCTGACCTGGCTACTTGAGGAATCTTCAGCTGCGTGAGAGACCTATTTCAAATGCTTCAATGAGGTTAAAGAGTGGCCAGTTGAGAGAAAGTTCTTTTGAAATCCTCAGAAGACATGAACTCAAAAGTATTTGAATGTTCTTTAGTCAAACCTCTCTGAAGCCTAATAAACTGTGCCAGATAATTAACTGGCCTCAGAGCGAAAGGAGGTGAGGGGGAACACACACTTTCCAAATCTGTCCCACAAGAAATGCAATTAACTTTTTTTGACATCTGACTGGAGCAAGAAAAAAGTTTCCCCAACGAAGTAAGTCTTCAGACTGAAGTACGAAAAAATATCAGGAGTCAGCTGACCGGCACTTGCGAACTGCTTTCACCGCACGGCAAGAAAGACTGGAGAACATGGCGTCGGCTGGTAGCTTTGTACTCCTGGCGCGCTGACGTCAGGCAGCATGACTGCACAGCCGACGCTGGACCCAGACTTTGGGATTCTGGCCGATCGAGGACTGCCTGCCAGCAGGAAGAACCCTACAGTGATGACTGCAACAGTGAAACACGAACATCACACACTTTCCAAATCTGTCCAATGCTCTGGACTCCCTGTTATGTAGATGGATGGAAGAGCTCTGTTCTGCTAGCTCTTTCTTAGCAGCTGCCGCAACCACCATAGCATCAACCAGGACTCTTTGCTCCAGTAGGGTCTGTCTGCAGGTGGGGCCAAAAACTTGTCAGGATGCTTGGGGATGGGCTTGACCATATCCAGCTCCTTCCATGCCTGGCAGGAAACTACATCAATAAGTTCATTCACCAGGGGGTTAGCCAAAACCAAAAGCCCCCAGGAACACTGATGCTTCAGGAGACAGGGTTTGGGATGACCAACCTGCACCTCTACTTCAGGATCTTTACTGCATCTCTAAAGGAGATGTCATTTGGAGGTGATCTGGGGAATCCCTCTCCATCAAAAATTAGTGCCCTCCGTGAGAGACTCCATACGGAGTCTGTGTCTCCTCTTACACGTTTTCTTTTGGGGCACCTCCTCCACAGGATGTTCTACAGAGGTATCAGAAGATAGGAGGAGTTCCTCCACTGGAACTGGCTGGAGATAAATTAGAATTGGCTGTCCCTGTGGAATAGGTCTGACCGACTTAGAGCTCAGAACAGATAACAGAAAAGGGGTAGGATCCAAAACATGAGAAGACTGTATTCTCCAGAGAGAAAAAAACCCTTCCTACCACCTTGAAGGCCGTGGGAAGCTCCTCCCCATCTCCTCAAAGCAGCAGCTTAAAAAAGCAGATCTAGGCCACCACCTGATCTGAGCCTCGAGGGGAGAGAATCAGATTCTAATGGTCTAGGGCGAGAGTTCTGAGGGGAAGGGATGGATTTGATACAGCTAGTGCAGAATTCACACCCTTGGATCAGACCCTGGCACTTCATCTCAGAGACCCATTCAGATCCAACAGTATCAGAGCAAAACCAGTCAGGGAAACAGTTGGAGTGGAGGAGGAGGAAACCCTATACAGGTCTGACACCAAACCTCTCGGGGAGCTCAGATCCTGGGACTTCGAAATCACTGGATGGATCAGAGAAGGAAAAATAGTTTTAATGTAGTGGGCATACGCACCGATCAGACAGTGGACGGAGCTCATAAGACCCCCATCTGGACCTGAGCTCTGAGAAGCTCTCTCATCACCATATCCACATCTGCTTCCAACAATCTTCTGGAGGATTTAGAGAAAGTGGTGGATGGTGGCCTGGAATGGTTCTTAGGTGTTTGGAGGGGCTGACCAGGCAAGGTGGGTGCAATAGGTTTCAAAACATATTCATAGCCCTAATAGTAGTATCTGGCTTCGAATCTGATTTGAGATCAGAGGGAGAAGCTGGTGGAGTAATCAGAGCCAAAGCCGTAGGACCTAAAGACTTTGGATCCAAATGATGAGATATTCTCGGATCCAGGAGAGTCAGATCAGTCTCTCTCCTGGTCTCGGTTGGTGGTTCTGAAGACCTACGGGACTCTGAAGGAGAATGTTTACGGTGCTCCAGTGGAGCAGTCTTGCTTGATTTGGAGGGCGTTTGAGCCCCTTAAGTGGAAGGAGGACGTAGACCCCTCAAAATAGAAGTTTTATTTTCTGTCCACCAAGGCCCTAGGATTAAAGATGGTGCAGATTCTGCACGCTGTGTCCAAATGTCCAGCCGGAAGGCAATAAATGCACTCTTTGTGGGCA
The DNA here is from genome assembly GCF_019279795.1 of Protopterus annectens. Taxonomy (NCBI): domain Eukaryota; kingdom Metazoa; phylum Chordata; order Ceratodontiformes; family Protopteridae; genus Protopterus; species Protopterus annectens. Next base: position 418,173,465 of record NC_056739.1, read on the forward strand.
TCAGAGTTTGTAATCTTATACCCACAAGAAGTGCATTTTTTAAACCCCGCAGGTTTGTCCGACATAACTGCAGTAATGGAGGACAAACACTAAAAAGAAAGAAGATAAGTTTTTAACAAGGGACAAAATACAAGAAAAGACCGCAAACTATGGTAGAAGCAAAAATACCCTAAGGCTAAAGGATGAATAAGACAGTATACCAGCAATGGAAGAAGTACTGAGAAAACAGTACGGAAAAAGTCCCCAACAACAAGCAACTAGAGAGAACATAAAGATGCAGGAAGTTTCATAGGCAAATAAGATAAAAGGCAAAATTTATTTAACTTGCAGAAAAGAAAAAGCAAGGTAAATTCACTCGAGAGTGGAACCTGTGTATGTAAGCGAAGGCAGCAAACAAGATCTGAGGGAATAGGGATGGAGCAGGGCATTATGGGTAGACCATACCTCTCAACTGTACCAAATTCCTCAGTATTTACCAGTTTTGAGGTGCAAATAATGGGGTGCCATGAATTCCCGAGCGCCCCCTTTAATTACAGCGTATTTTTCGATTTTTTTTTTTTTTTTTTTTTTAAGCTTTTGCTAAAGTTATCACGTACAGGGCTATGCACAATGACGTCAGCTCCTTGAAGGAGCATTTTTAACATTAATAGATCCAAAATGAGAGATCTGGCTGTGATAAGAGGTCACAATTCTCCAGGGTTTTTTGTGTTTCATATTTTGTCTGTTCTTCAGTTTGTGTTTAAAGTTGGCATCCCACAATTTCACTGGAGCAGGTGGGGTTACATAATTATGTATGCAAATTGTATGTTAAACAGACTTTTATCCAGATGTACGTATTTTTCATGGGAGCTTTGTCCAGATTTTTTTCATGATTCCAGGTTGAGAGGTATGTGGTAGACGGAGGAGCTCAAGAGTTGGATCCAAAATCTGGTAAATGCGATTGAGTCAGCTCCAAGGATCGAATCCAGACCCATAAGTAAGGAAGAATGAAAAGGACATCAGATTTTAGATGACGCTAAAGGAAAAACAATAATCTCCAATGTGATGCATGGAGATGACTGCTAAGTGAACTTCAATAGTGGAAAAACTTGCCCCTCCTTGAAAAATCGAGGAAAGGAAATCAAGAATAGCAGGAAGTGGGGCAGTAAAAGGATCCAACACTTTCTGATGAGCCCACCCCCACCAAAAAAATAAATAAATAAAAAAATAACCCTCTTCCATTTATTTTTGTAAATCTTCCTAGTCGAAGGTTTATGAGAGGAGACTAGGATTTTTCAAACTGAGGAGGAAAGCGTGGAATGTCTAGCCATCACTGAAATTGGAGAAACCATGCAGTCAACTTAAGCCTGCAATGTTCAGGTGAATTTGCCCTGACAAGTGAGATAGGAGACCTGGACTGGGATCCTGCATCCAGAGGACATACTAGGTGAGACCAAAGGAAGGGAAATCACACCTCTCAAGGCCAGAAGGGAGCAAAGAGCATTACTGTGTTCTTCAACCGAAGTGCTTTCCGAAGAAACTTGGGGATGAGAGGCAGGGGAGGATAAGCATACAGGAGACCAGAAGGCCAAACACTGCTAAAGCATCGCTCGATGACTGTTCCTGAGGTGGGATACAGGCAAAGAACCTACTGCATTTCTTGTTGAGGGGAGATGCAAATAGATCGCAGTAAGGTTGATCCCATTTGTGGAAGATCATACTCTTCACTGACTGGTTGAGACACCACTTGTGAGGCATGAGGATGGCCCTGCTGAGCTGGTTTGCTAGAATGTTGGATTTCCCAAGTAGGTGCATAGCTACAAGAAAGAGGTTGGATGAGATTGCCCAATGCCATACTCTCATCCACCAAACAGACTTTCTGCAAGCCTGAGACAGTTTTATCGGATGCCTTAAGAGGTGTAGATGAAAGAACCATTGCACTGCTAGGGTCCACTGAAGAATTCTCATGTGGAGACGAACAGTGGAAATGAAAGCAACTGCAGCAACCATTGACCGTAGAGCTTTGAGGACCAGTTTTGCTGGGGAAGAAGGAAAAGAAAGAATCTGTATGACATGTACCTTCAATTGTTTTGAGGCAGAAGAGCTAGAGAACTGACTGTGTCTAAACGAGCCCATATAAACTCCAAGACTTGGGACTGGCTGAAGTTGTGATCTGTCCATACTAATAGTGATTCCGAGCAAGTGAGACAGCTGAAGGAAATAGTTTCTGGCTTTTACAAGCAAATGCCCAGTCACAGCAGTAAGGAGCCAGTCATCTAAGGAAGGAAACACTGTGAATCCAAGCAGTCTCAAGTGAGCTGTTCCTGCTGTAATGCATTTGGTAAACACCATGGGGGCTGTGGTAAGACCAAGAAGCAGTTCTCTGAACTGATAATGACTGGCTTCCAGCCGGAAGCGCAGGTACCTTTAAAAGTGTCTGGCCAATTTGATGGGATAGTCCACATCTTGAAGATCGAATGAGCACATCCAATTGTCCTTTGGTAGGAAAGGTAGAATGGACTGAATTGTGACCACTGGGAATTTGAAAATCTTTACAAAATGATTTAGATAACAGAGATCCAAAATAGGTCTCAGGTCCCCTGTTTCTTTCAGCACTAAAAAGAACCTGGAGTAGATTCTGAATCCTACTTGGTCTGGAGGGACCTCTTGGATGACTCTCTTGTCTAGCAACTTTTGGATCTTTTAAGTTGCTAGTTCCCTCTGATTGGGTGGAACACGGGGAGACTCTTCATCTTTTACAGCAATTTGTAAAAAGGGAATGAAATATCCTCTGGATATGATCTTTTGCACCCAAGAATCTTTTGTGATGGCTCTCCAGGCTTTTTGTTGCAAGGATAAGTGCCCCACAACTGCCTTCAGAGACAGTCAGGCAACCTTTCAGAAGCACTGGAAGGATCTGTCCAAGAAGGGATCTCAAGATCCTTGTTTCTGTGGATCCCCTCTGCCGCATGGGCTAAGTTTACCATTGTAGTTATTTCCCGCTCTGCCTCTGGGGGAAAAATCCCCATGTGAATCCTGGAAAGGACACAGACTTCAGGAACCACAATTTGTATTTTGTTTATTTCATTACAATGAGAAAGTATTTCAGTTCTATACCTCATTTATATGATGTCAGAAGAAATTATGCTTCATGAATGTATCACCAGTGTTGGAAAGGCTGCAGGGGGACTCTGGTGCCATATTTTCATGGTCTGTCCAGTTTGTGTTCGAAAGTTGGTATCCCACAATTCCATTGGAGTGGGTGGGGCTATGCAATTATGTATGCAAATTGCATGTTAATCAGCGAACAGATTTGTACCCATTTTTCATGGCCCTTGTCCAGATTTTTGATGTTTCCAGGTTGAGAGGTATGGTCCAGACCCACACGCAGATTCCTCCTGGAAGGGGTTTGGAAGACCAACCACCTTTCTGGCAAAGGATCTCTAGGATGTCTCCAAACAAGACATCCTGGTGCAGATCTAGGGACACTTCCCCTTCATCAAAATCTGCCTCTTCAGTGAGAGATTCCTGCGGGGGTCTAAGTGCCTCCTTTTGCAAGACCTCTTCTGATGGACCTCCTCAGTGGTGTACTATGGAGAGATATCAGAAGAAGCGGGGAGTTCCCAGGTGGGAACTGGGTGGAAGCTCATATGGGCCAACTGTCTCTCATGGTATGATGAGCGGACTCAGACATAGGATCCAAAGGGGGAACCAAAGGATGGATCTGATGGAAGAGTCGAAACACTAGTCATGAGAGAGAAAAACCTATCTACCACTTCGAAGGCAGAAGGATCAGGAGAAGCACAGGAGAGTTTGCTTAGAGTTGAATCTCTCGGAGCAAACAATCTCAGGTCTTCCCTGACCCATCAAAGAAGTTGTCAAAGCTGAGCTGTCCAGCACTGAAGTCCCAATGAAAAACGATGGCTCCAAAATCTTCACAGTCGAAGTCAACCCCTCGGATCTGATGCCAACGCTTCAGCTCAGAGAATCATTGCTTTCCAAGTGGGTAGGAGCCTATTGCATCAGGGATATTGCCAGAGTGCAAGACAAAGGAATCTACTTGATCAGACGAATTGACTCTCGAGGATCTCGGAATGAAGGGCACCGAAATGGAAGGCCTGATTGGAGAAGCAACGGGCTGAAAGGATGGTTTAATACTCTTAGATCCGATGAGAGATGAAACCGGCAAGACCCCAATCTGGATCTGTGTTCTGAGCATCTGGATCTGTGTTCTGAGGAACTCTCTCATCCTATACACCTCTGCCTCCAAAAGACTTCAGGATGACCTAATGAAGGAGGATGTGGATGGTGGCCTAGAAGAATTTTTGGGTATTTCCTGCACAGAGAGACCTCAATCAGAATGACACTGGTCCAGGAGTAAATCTCGATTTATGGGTCTGAGGGGATGGAGATAAACTGGGCATGAGATCCAAAGGCCTAGGATCAAAGGTCTTAGGAAACGTTTTGGTCAGCTCTGATGGAAGAGCAGTCTTTGGAGACCAAACAGGAGAGCATTTACAGTACTCCCTGGGCTCCTTAGATTTCTGCAAGGGGGTTTGAGTCCTTGACATAACGGTAGCTGAAGGAGTAGATGCTGACAATATACCCTTGAGAATGAGTCTGTCACTAATGGCCTTTGAGTTAAAGGCCGTACAAATGGAACAGGGAGTGGGCGATCATGATGGGCCTAAGCAATAAACACACTCCCCTGTAGGTTTCAGAGTTGTGCATTTCTTAAAACCAGTCAACTTCTTGACCATACAGATGAAAAAAAGGGACAACTATCACAATCATAACAATAACTACTAAAAGTTTTACAGAAAATAAACTAGTACTATTTTTTCTTGGAAATGTAAGGAAAGAAAGGAAAAGGAAAAGGAAATGCCAACAATGGTAATAAGGGAATATCTCCAAGTGAGGTAAGGATATTAGGAAAAGCTACCAACTATGGTAGAAAAGATGACCAAGAAATAACTTTGGTACAAGAGAGTGACAGATGCTATAAAACATCAAAAGTCTAATTAAAAAGAAAAATACTTAAATAGACTGATCAAAAACACTCATGAAACTCCCCAGAGCTCAAGAGATTGCAACCCCCTCCGAACCTGAAAACCAGCAAAAGAGATCCGAGGTACTGCATTCATAGGGGCATTGTGGGTAATATGCAACAGCTTGAGAGTCAGATCCTAAAATCTACAGAAGATGGTAGAGTCAGATGGAGACCTGGCCAGACAAGCTGATCGGAAGAAGGGTAAACCCACTAGTGAATACTGCCAACACTGGAATAGAAAGACATCAGCCAATGACATTTAAGAAGGCATTTATCATGGAGGCATCTTGCTTTATGAATTATGGAGCAGTATTTTTTGAGCTGTCAGATTTCTGGAGAAGCAATCTCTGGTACACCCCACTTGCCAGATCCAAAAGCACTTCCCTCAAGTATCCATTTGCTTGGTTCCAGTGCTGCCCTGTTTAATCTATTTGCTAAACTGCTTGTCCTGTCGGGGGATAGACTGGACCACGTGTACCATTCCTACATCCTTGGCCACCTCCAAAATCTGTACGGCTAGCCTGCAGAGGGGTATGAGCAGATTATGCAGTCTGTTTCTGTATCACATAACAGTGGTACTGTTTATCCTGACCAAAACCCGACCTTGCTAACAAATGTTCCTGAATACTCTGAAGACAAGGATGACTGCCATAATTTCCTTAACATGTGCTTTCTCTTCACTGGCTTGTTCCAAGTCCCCTGGACTTTCAGGTCTCCTACAAGGGCTTTCCAAACATTGTTTGGGGAATCTGTGGTTAGAATCAAAGAACCAGACTGAAGGTTAAAGGGGACCCCTTGTTGATGTGAACATCCTCTGCTCACTGTGCAATCTCCTTAAGCAAGAAATCAAGGGTATACTGGTTTTGCATGTAATGTGGATGTTGGCAACAGCTGTTTGGGATACCACTGCAGTTTTTGCATTTGCAACCTGGCTAGGTGGTACCATTACTACTGCAGGATGCCATGTATCCCTGAAGTCTGTGGAACCACCTGGCAGAGATGCTCGGGGAAACCTGAAATAGAGAACAGCAGGATATTCCGGGGGGGGGGGGGTCTGTCTTTACTTTCCTGGGGCTATACTGGACTGTAACAGATCTTGCTGGTATAAGTTGTAAACAAGTCATACTCTTTGAAAGTATGTCACAGTAATGTTAACAGACCTTTGAATATGTAATCATCTAAAATGTTTGGACTCAAATTGCCAAGTCCCAAAATGTGCAGACCAAATGGTCAAAAATATGCATTTATACATAAGTTTGGGAGTTCAGTGGGGCTTGTCACCTTGAAAAATGAATAACTCATTCCTTCCAATTGAGCTCTTTTGAGTTTATACTCCAACATCCGATGGGTGTGGCCTGAGCCTTTTAATAACAGTGAAGTTATTGTCTCTCAGTTCAAAGAAATGTTCATCTCTAGAACAGTGCCACCAGAAAACTACAAATGGTAAATGATTCAGCACAAAGTAATCTTTACAGTGGTTGCAGTCATTAATGTTTCACACTGGAGTTTAAAAAAGCCAAAAAATAGCATTTTTGTACTTTGTTTACTGCATTTTTTATTTGGTTTGAACAGCTTCCAATATCTTGGTAACCATTCAAGAAACACACATACTTCCAGCAGCATTTTCTTCATATAACTATTAGTTTTCACATGAAGCCAAGCAGTTCTGTCACTTGGCTGCCAAGATATTTACAGAAATTCTAAAATTACAAAACAAATATACAAATATTCAACAGTCCTTTATCTACACTAGACAAAAGGTCAAATATCAATACAGTTGTGTGACATCTGCCCGACATGTAAGCTTTAAGATGAAATCCATTAAAAAGAGTTATGTACTTACCATAAATCGGCATCTGTGTTATCCTATGTCATCATTCATCACCATAGGGTCTAGGATCAGATATCTGATCAGAGCCGGCAACATACTAGAGGGATCCAAGGCTCTAGCTCCTCCCACTCCCACGATGCCCTGCTGCCTTCCAACTCCCAGATCGAGTTTGCTTTTGTGTTCCTAAAGGCTACGCCTGCAAGACTGGAAGGAAAACACCTCAACTTCCTCCATGATCCACAAGGCAGGGGGATGTCAGGAGGGAAAAATGTGATAAATTATGAAGTAGGATAACACAGATGGCAAATTATAAGTACATAACTCTGATGTTATCCAAGTCATCATTCATCACCATAGGGTCAGAGTCCCCAGCTGCCATTTATCCTGGGAGGCCTCAAGGAACGACATTCCAAAGCACAGTGGAGCCAAAGGGAGCCCTGCTCCTAGAAATCAAATCTTGTAATGAGATATAAATGTGTGAGGATTAGACTAAGTGGCAGCAGCACACATCAATAGAAAGCCTGGCCAAAAAAGCTGACGAAGTAGCCATGGACCTTGAAGAATAAGCCTGGATTCTCCACGGAAACTCAAGATGGCTATGGTCGTAGACTGTGGAGATGCAGCTAGAGATCCATTTAGAGATAGTAACTTTAGAAACTGGAAGACTGCGTCTATTAGAAGAAAAGGCCAAAAAGCTGCTCTGACTTACAGAAACCTTTGGTCCTATGTAGGCAGAAAGTACAGTTGTGTACACTTGCCATAAATATAGAAGTTAGAGTGTATTCACTGTTGCAGTCATTACATCTGGGTAATCTGCTAGCAGGTTGCCCTCAGTCGGCCTGAATATCAAAGTCTTGGGTCCTATATGTCGGCCGCCGTCTCCCCTTCCATGATGTCAGGGGTACAAAACAGGCAGCCAACGCCATTTTCTTTAGTTTTTCTTGCCCCAGATGTCAGGTGCCCCCCAAATGGGGAGCAAATGTGTATATATATATATATATATATATATATATATATATATATATATATATATATATATATATATATATATAAATTATAAATACAGGCAATTGTCACAACATGAACTTTACCTTCATCTAAAAGCAAATATACCGCAAAGGCTGTAGAAAATAGAGAAGGAAAGAAGCTGTAGAATAAAGGGGGGTGGTGGGTGGGTAACCCGGACTGCAACAGTGAATACACTCAAACATCTACATTTATGTTAAGTGTACACAAATGTACTATGTTCTTCCTATTTCACTGTTGCAGTCATTACATTTGGGTAGAATCCCAAAGCTATGGATGGGAGGCTGGAATTAAATAGCATTAGGAGCAGCTATAAGGCCCTGCAGAACTGCCGTGGCAAAGCCTGCCCTGGACTTAGAGAAGAGAGGCAAATTATAATGCTTTGTGAAAGTATGAACAGAACTCCAAGTAGCAGCTTCTAGAATGTCTTTGGTTGGCACCCCTCTGAGAAAAGCTGCTGAGGTAGATGCAGCCCTGGTGGAATGTGACCTAATGGGCCCTTGGGCACCGGTTTACCATGATGCAAATAGCAGAAACGAATGCAGTGGCTTATCCACTTTGAAATAGTCTGCTTTGAAATAGCCTTTCCCTCTGATCCTGCAGCAAATGCCACCAGTAGCTGCTCAGACATTCTTAGAGATTTGGTCCTGTTTAAGTAGAATCTTTGTCTGTGTATGTCCAAGGAATGCAGAATCCGCTCCCCCTTGCTCTGCGTATTTGGGTAAAAAGTTGGCAGTTGAAGAGCCACACTGGATACCACCTTAGGCATAATGGAAGAATTGGTCCCGAGGGACACCCTGTCTGGGTAAAATATAATAAAAGGCTCCACAGCCATGAGGGACTGTAGTTCTGAAACCCTTCTTGCTGAAGTGATTGCCAGAAGGAAAGCCGTTTTCCAGGATAAAAACTTTATATCTGCAGTAGCAGCTGGTTCAAAGGGAGGCAGAGTAAGCTTTTCCAACACAAAATTGAGGTCCCATGCACGAATTGGTGATCTTCAGGGAGGCCTTAAATTTTTGGCTCCTCTAAGATACTGTTTTAGCAGAGGATGAGAAAAGATCGGCGGCTCTGTGTTGTAAAGAGCCGAGATGGCAGAGGCATGGATTTTTATTGATGAAGAAGATAGGCCCTTGTCAAGCATCTCAGTCAAGTATTGTAAAATCTGAGGAATATTTGGCTTTGCTGTGTCAGTTCCTTGTGCTTGATTCCAAGCACAGAATCAACTCCGTTTATCAGCATAACATTTTCTAGTACTAGGCCTTCTGGCTTCCAAAATGACATCCATCACAGATTTATTGAGAGGTGTTGTTTGAAAAACTACATGATCAGCCATGCTGCCAGGTTCAGAATTTGGAGCTGATTGTGCAGAATTTGATTGTTTTGCTGAGACAGTAAATGAGATACTTGAGGCAAGTACCAAGGAGGAAGTTGAGACATATTCCTTAGGACTGGGTACCAGTGCTGGCAAGGCCAATCCGGGGCAATTAGAATCATTTTTGGTTTTTCCTGTCTGACCTTTAGTAGGACCTGGGGAAGTAGAGGCAGAGGAGGAAAGGCGTAGACTGATAGGTTTTTCCAACTGAAGGATAGGGCATCCATAGGGCATCCACTTTCCATGCTTGTCTGTGATAAGTCCTTGTGCAGAATTTGTCCAGTTGATAATTACGGGGAGAGGCAAATAGATCTATGTCCGGGCTCCCCCATTTCTTTGCTATCATTCTGAAGACTTGTGGATCCAGTTTTCACTCGTGAGGGTCCATAAGGTTTCTGCTTAGGTCGTCTGCCAGAGCATTTTGTTTTCCTGACAGGAATTGAGCTTGAAGATGTACTTGGTAAGTCAAGGCTGTGTCCCACAATGTCATGGCTAGTCTGCAAAGGGGGTAGGAATGTGTCCCCCCCTGCTTGTTTATGTACCACATTACCGTGGTGTTGTCCGTCTTTATCAGTAGTTGTCCTGAATGAAGTAAATCCTTGAAGGCTGTCAGGGCATTCTGAACAGCTAACATCTCTTTCTGGTTGATATGCAGATGCATTTGTTTTGGGCTCCATATGCCCTGAACGCATCTCCCCGCCAGGTGGGCCCCCCAAGCATAGTCTGATGTGTCTGCAGTTAGGGTTTGGTTGGCAGGGGGTAGAGTGAAAGACACATCCCATGTTCTGGTGACATGTCTCTGCCCACCAAAGAAACTCCTGTTGTAGGCAGGCAATGAGAGGAATCATTGTTTCCAGACTGTGACAATGTTGACTCCATAAACTTTTTAGGTACCACTGTAGTTTCCTCATATGCAGTCTTGCATATGGAATCAGTAGAAGGCAGGATGCCATGAAACCCAAAGCCTGCAGAATTTGTCTTGCAGATAACTGGGTCTTTGTTGCCATCTGTTTGAAGTAAATAGTCAGTTGCCTTTGTTTGTCTGGCATAAGGTAAGCCATCTGGGCAGTTGTATTCAAGCTTGCACCCAGGAATGTAACCTTTTTCAGAGGGTACCAGTTGTGACTTCTTTTCATTTATTGTGTTCCCTAGGCACGTTAGAAGCCTTTTCACAAACGCCAGATGTTGAAGAAGAATGTCCTTGTTTTCTGCTTGAATGAGACAGTCCAATTAAGGATAGATTTGTATACTTCTTTGTCTGCAAAATGCAATTTATTTGTGCCAGGCACTTTGTAAAGATCCTGGATGCAGTAGATAAGCCAAAGGGCAGTGCAGAGAATTGGTAATGCATAAAACCAGCCTTGAAGCGGAGGTATCTTCTGCACGATTCCCTTATTGGGATATGCAGGTATGCCTCTTAAGTCTAGAGTCACTAGCCAAGCGTTCTTGCCCAGCATGGACAGAAGCTGCTGCAAAGTTAGCATTTTGAATTTTGGTATGTCCAAGAATGTGTTCAAAATCGATAAATCCAGTATTGGGTGCCAAGAATTGTCTTTTCTGGGTACAAAGAACAGTCTTGAGTAAAACCCTTGTCCTTTTTCCCATTCTGGTACTGGCTGAATAGCCCCATATCCATGAGGGACATAACTTGTTTCTGTGCCTCTGCCCATTGATTTTGTGGCAGATCTGGCCAACCATTTGGAATTGGCAAGGAATGGAAATGAAATCTGTATCCCTGGGATACTATGTTTAGTACCCACTTGTCCTGGGTTATTAACTGCCAATTCTGAGCATGAAGTGCTAGTTTTCCCCCTAAGGGGGCTACTAAAAGATAAGTGCTTGGTGATGGCAGAGGGAAGTCATTGAGACTGTTTACTGTAGGGTTTTGCTTTATTTCCTCAAGATTTGGAGGTAGAGGCACCCCACTGCTTTGACCTGTAAGAATCCTGTGATTGGTATCTAGAGCCCTTTGAACGCCTGGATTTGCCCCGTGAAGCTCTGTCGGACACAGGAACGGACCAATTTTTTGCAGGCCAATGTCTACTGAATATTGGTGGCTGCACTTGTAAGAAGTCTTTTACAGTTTGCATAGACTTAGCTTTGTCTTCCATTTTCTTTAAAACCTCTTCTGCCTTATTACCAGAGTATCATGCTGTAAAGGTGCATCCAACAATTTAGCTTTAACATGATCAAGCAAATTTTGCTCCTTGAGCCAGGCATGCCTTCTAATCACAGATCCAGTAACTGCGGCCCTGCAGGAGGCCTCCAAGGAATCAAAACCACATTGCAAAGTATGCTTTCTAACCTGTTCTGCTGCATGCAATAATTCCTGTAATTCTTTACTTTCAACACATTCAGAAATCGTCATCATTTTCTGTTTCAATAATCCCATAACATGCTGTTGATATTTAAGCATATGAAACTGGCAGTTTAATGCCCTAATTGCCAAGGTTGCAGACGTATAAACCTTCTTTCCCCATCTAGCCAGCGCCCTGGAATCTCTATCAGAGGGTGTGGATTCTTGGCTGTAGAGGCCTTTACACCTTTGGGACCCTGTGAGATAGTTTCAGGGTCAGCAGCAGGATTTTTGAATAAAAATTTGTGGGAGTCAGGGACCCTGTAATATCTGTCTGGCTTACTAGGAGCCGGAGGTAGGGAATCAGGAGCCATGCCAGATTCCAAAAACACATCATCCACAATGTCTAATACAGGAGGTATAGCCAAAGGCATATGCTGAGGATGGAGAAGGAAATCCCTAAGCCTCTTTTTTGATTCCAAGAAATCCTAACTCTCCCAATGAAAATGTTCCCTCAAAGTATGCAAGGTTTCTCCAAAAGAATAATCTTCAAGGGGAGATGGGATGGATTCTTCTGCATATGAATCCTCATAGGGTGGTATAGAAAATTCCCGATCAGAAGAGGAATCATAAGAAATAGAAACCTGATCTGAAGATTCATAATCAGTGTCTTGCCTACGCCTCTTATCAGGAGGGGGTTGGGAACCCCTGATCAAGGTAATTAAGTCCTCAGCCATTTTGATCATCTGTTTTTTAGGCATAGGGGCCTGAGCACGTGGCTCATGCATTGATTTTCTAGCCTTAGAAGTTGTTTTTGAAGCTGGCGTCAGTTTTATATAGAAATGTTGAGGCCTGAAAACACCCTTAGACGCCGGTGCCTGCTCAGCTGCTCCGGACCCATCCAAGGGAGAGACATCCGCAGGTACAATACTCGGAGAATCTCACGGCATACCAGACTCCGCATGGGTCTCGGTAGAGGCCTGCGACTCAAAAGTAGCGGGTATCAGGGGCTGCGAAAGCGTCTCATTGAGTACTAGCGACTGGCTTAGAAGCTTCGTCAGTTTTGGACCTCGACGGTCTGTCTCTGTCCTTTTCTTTGTGTTTTCTGTGAACTCCGGTAGTCGGATTGCCATCAGACGACATTTCAGGGTAATTAAATCGGTTTACAAAATATTTTGAAGCAAAGATATACAGACGCTTAATAGTGCGTTGGTTAAATCTAGCACAAAACCGACAGCAAGGCACGTTATGATCTGGGCCTAGGCAAGGAATACAGTACGAATGAAAATCCTTATGAGGTATTTGCTTCCCACAAGTAATGCAATTATTAACTTTTACTGACATCGGTAAGGATCAAGAAAAAGTTTCCCCAACGGGGTACGTAGCTTTAATTGAAGACTTCGGTTCTGAAACTCTAATGCGAAAATTTCAGGAGTCGGCCAACTGGCACTTGTGAACCGCTTCTGCTTTGGGCACCGCGCGGCAAGAAAGACTGGGGAAAATGGCGTCGGCTGCATGTTTTATACCCCTGACGTCATGGAAGAGGAGACAGCAACCAACGCAGGACCCAAGACTTTGATATTCAGGCCGACTGAGGGCAACCTGCCAGCAGATTACCCCAATGTAATGACTGCAAAAGTGAAACACGAAGAACATCTGTACAATGTTCTTCATGTTTCACTGTTGCAGTAATCACCTATGAGAGGATTCTCAAAGTTGAGGAGAGGGATGATAGGCTTAGTAAGAGACTTATGAGTGGGTCAGCATGCCTTGCAGCACTGCACAGGCAAACCCTGCCCTAGCCTTAGAAAAAAAGATAGGTGGTAATTCTTGGTAAAGGTATGGACAGAAATCCACGTGACAGCTTCCAGGATGTCCATGGTGGGAATTCCTCTGAGGAATGCTGTGGAAGTGGAGGTTGCCCCAGTGGAATGGGTTCAAATAGACTTGGGGGGGGGGGGGTTCCCATGCAATCTGTAGCAGAAATGGATACAGTGTGATATCCATTTGGAAATGGTTTGTATGGAAACGGGCTTCACTCTGCCCCTGGAGCAAAACTGACAAGGAGTTGGTCTGTTTTCCTGAAGGGTTTAGTAAGGTCCAGATAGTATCGGAGCTGTCTATGCACATCTAGTGAGTGCAGAAATCCTTCGCCCTTGTTTTGAGGGTTAGGAAAGAAGGTGGGTAGATGCATGGCCTGACAGAGTTACATTAGATACCACCTTGGGCATAAAGGAGGATTTGTCCTCAAGGAGACCCCGTCTGTAAGGAAGACGAAGGGCTCAATGGCCATCAGTGCCTGAAATTCTGAAACTCTCCTGGCTGAGGTGATAGCTAGAAGAAAGCAGTCTTCCTGGAGAAGAATCTTAGTTCTGCTGAAGCAGCAGGTTCGAAGGGTGGTAAAGTTCGTTTTTCCAAAACATAATTCAGGTCCCAGGATGGAGTGAGTGGCCTTCTGGGAGGTCTGATATTAGAAGCCCCTCCGAGAACTTGTTTAATCAAAGGATGGGAGAACAGGGGCTGTTCTGTATCAAAATGATCTGAAATGGCTGAGGCGTGGATTTTAATAGAGGAGGAGGAGAGGCAACTATTAAGTAACTCCGCTAGGTAGCCCAGGATAAGAGGGATGGAAGGTTGTGAGGTATCACCCCCTCTGGACTGGCTCCAGGAGCAAAATCTTTTCCATTTTCCTGCATAAGATTTTCTGGTGCTGGGCCTTCTGGCCTCTGTGATAATGTCTAGGACCGGTTTGCTTAACAGAGGCCCCTTGTTTGCCTTTAGAGTATTAGACATGCTGATAGTTTGAGAGTCTGCAAATCTGGGTGCAACACCCCCCACCCCCCCGGGAGTTGAGAGGTCTGAGATCAGGGGAAGCTGCCTGGGAGGCTGAAAGGTCAGGCTGTGCAATAAGGGGTACCAATGTTGTCTGGGCCAGTCTGGAGCAATGAGGATGGCCTTTGGTCTCTCCTCCCTTATTTTGATCAGTACCTTTGGAATAAAAGAGACAGAGGGAATGCATACACAAAGAGGGTGTTCCAGGGGAAGGTCAATGCATCCAACTTCCATGCTAGGTGGTGATACTTCCTGGTACAGATTTTTTTCAGCTGATGGTTGAGGTGCGAAGCAAAGAGATCCACCTCCGGAGTCCCCCATGTCAGTGATTTGCAAAAAGATTTTTCTGTGGAGCTGCCATTCATGGGGGTCCAGTATGTTTCTGCTTAAGTGGTCTGCCAGGGTGGTGTTGATCCCTGGTAGGTATTGGGCTATCAGGTGTAGTCCCATGGAAGAGGCTGTCAACCAGAGGTTCATGGCTAGCCTGCACAGACAGGAAGATTGGGTCCCTCCCTGTTTGCTGATGTACCACATTACTGTGGTTGTGTCTGTTTTGATAAGGAGAACCCCGGGCTTGAGATGACGATTGAAGGAAGTCAGAGCCTTTTGTACTGCCATCAGTTCCTTCTGGATGATGTGTAAGAGAAGGTGCTGGGCATCCAAAAGACCTTGGGTGCACCTGCCTTCTAGGTGAGTGCCTCAAGCTATGTCTGAGGCATTGGTGGTAATGATCTGCCTGGTTGGGTGAAGGGAAGACCCTTGTTCTGTGCACAGGCCCCTGCCCAACAGAAAAACTTGGCCCTTATACCGGGGATCAGAGAGAGAGAGAGGTCTCTAGAGGCTGAGAGTGCTGACACCAAATGTTCTTTAGGTACCACTGAAGTTTCCTCATGTGAAGCCTGGTCAGAGGAATTAGAAGGATGCAAGATGCCATGTACCCCAAGGCTTGCAGGAATTTCCTTGGCAGTGAGATGAGTTCTGGAAGCCAGCTGGGTGAAAGAGGCAGGAAGCTCTGCTTTTCTGGGGATAGGAAGGCTATTTGGGATGCTGTGTCCAACAGTGCTCCTAAGAAAATGATTTTCCTGGAGAGTGTTTGCTTTGATTTCTTCTTGTTGATGGTGTACCCTATGTTAGAAGAGTTTTAACAAAGAGGAGGTCCTTGAGGAGCTTTTCTTTGCAGTGTGCCTGAATGAGGCAGTCGTCCAGATGGCTTTAAATCTGTATATTTTTCTGTCTGCAGAAGGCTATGGCCGGGGCAAAGCATTTGGTGAATACCCTGGGGAGCAGTAGATGAGCCAAAAGGTAGCGCAGAGAACTAAAAGTCTTGTGAGCCTGCTCTGAAGCAAAGGAACTTCCTGCAGGATTCTCTTATGGGGATATGGAGGTAGGCACCTTTTAGATCTAGGGTTGCTAACCAGGCATTTTTTGTCAGCATAGGCAGCAGCTGCTGTAAAGTTCGCATTTTGAACTTGGGGACCACTAGGAAGGTGTTCAGAATGGATAGATCTAGGATGGGGCGCCAAGTGCCCTCTTTTCTGGGAACAAGGAATAGTCTGGAATAAAAGCCTTTGCCTGTTTGATCTGAAGGGACTGGTTCTACTGCCCCTTGTGATGAGAGTTTGGACTTGTTTTAATGCCTCTGCCCACTGATTTGGAGGTAAGTCTGGGTACTCTCAGACTTGGGAGTTCGCTGAAGGAGAATTTGTTCCCCGAAAAATGATCTTTAAGACCCATTGGTCTTTTGTTACACAAAGCCAATTTTTTTGCAGAGGGAGAGCCTTCCTCCTAGTTTTTGGTGAGAGGAAATAGGGCAGAGGGGGGAAAGGGAGTCATTTAGAGTTTTTGCCATAGAGGTATGGCTTAGAACTCCCTAACTTTTAAGTGGAAGTGGTCCACTGTTTGGTTCTCTGCTGTTCCTGGGGTGGGAGTCTGGGTGGTCTGTCCCTGCGGGCTTACCTTGCCCCTGTCTGCTAGGTGCAGGAAAGGACCAGTGTTTTAAAGGAAAATTCCTGCTCAACTTAGCAGGTTGTGCCTGAAGGAAATCTTTTACTGTTTGCATAGATTTTGCTTTGTCTTCCATCTTTTTATGCACCTCTTCTGCTTTTTCTCCAAACAAACGGTCCTTATCCAAGGCTGCATCAAGTAATTTAGATCTGACATGATCTGGGAGGGGTTGTTGCTACAACCATGCATGTCTCCTAATGACAGATCCTGACACTGCTGCCCTGCTTGATACTTCTAGGGAGTCATATCCACAGTGTAATGAGTGTTTAGCCACTTGACAAGTACAGTGCAGTAAATAAAGAAGTTATGTACTCACCATAACGTTCCATCTGAGTAGTTATACTTCATTTTTCTGCAACCTGTGGGTATTCGGATCCATATCAGATCCGAGCCTGCAACTTTTTTTGTAACATCTGCTCCGAGCTCCTCCCCCTACCCATAATGCACTACCATGTCCTACCTTCCCTCAGATCGAGTTTGCTGCAACTAAATACATAAGCAACTCAGCCCAAATGAACCAAACCTGTATAAACGGGACAAGGTCCGGAGGATGGAGGGAGGGAAGGTTGCAGAAAAATGAAGTACAACTACTAAGATGGAACGTTATGGTGAGTACATAACGTCTTTATCTGAAGTAGTTAACTTTATTTTATCTGCAACCTGTGGGACAGAGTCCCCAGCTACTCCAATCCTGGGAGGCCCTTATGGAAGGATATTCCTGAACACTGGAGAGCCAAAGGATGCTCTACCCCTAGAAATCAGATCTAATTTGTAATGGGAAATGAAGGTATGTGAATTAACCCAAGTCGCTGCTGCACAAATGTCACCCAAAGGAGCCCTAGACCAAAAAGCAGCAGAAGTCGCCATGGCATACCTCTTAAGTGTACCTCATTACACGGAACGTACCTCATTTGGGGGCTTAAAAAGTTCATGTTCCACAAAATTCCTCAATGTTCCACATTGAAAGACTGTCACACATTCAGTGTTAGGAATTTTTTTTAAGTGAAATCCATGGTGAATAAAAATTAATCATATTAATTCATTAAAATATCTTCTTTATAAATAAAACTAACACATTTTAACCATCCTATGGCCTTCCTAGTTGACCTTGTTAGAAACCATTAGTATGTGCTCCACATTTTGCCCATTTGTTATACATTATGGGGGCTAGTATTCCTCATTTTGGAGATGGAAGGTTGAGAGCTATGCGCCATGGACCTGGTAAAGCGACCTTTAACAATACCAGGAGGAGATAAATCTTTTGCTTTGTAGACATGCGAAATGCAAAGAGTGATCCATCTGGCCAAAGAAACCTTAGAAATAGCCTTTCCAAGAAAAGATTTGGAAAAGGAAACAAACTGGTCAGTCTTGTGGAATGATTTTGTTCTATGAAGATAGAAGGGAAGTTGTCTATGAAAATCTAACAAATGAAGTTTGTATTCACCCTTGTTTTGGAAATTAGGAAAGAAAACAGGCAGATTAATGGACTGGTTTATGTTTGCTTCAGATGCCACTTTGGGTAATTAGTACGGAGAGAGACCCTATCCTTATGGAAGACCAAATAAGGAGGCACGGCAGACAGAGCTTGAAGCTCAGAAACCCTCCTAGCAGATGTAATGGCGACTAGGAAAGCTGTCTTCCAGGATAAAAATTTTAAATCCACCGAAGCTGCAGGTTCAAATGAAGGAAGGGAAACCATTAACTCAGACACGCTAAAGACCAAGTATTAATAAAACTTACTATCCCTGAGCTCACAGCGAAGGAGACCACGATGCACACTACTGGCGCGGCAAACGAGATCTGAGGGAAGGTAGGAGATGGTAGTGCATTATGGGTAGGGGGAGGAGCTCAGAGCTTGGAGCAGATGCTAGAAAAAAAGTTGCCGGCTCGGATCTGAAATGGATCCGAATACCCACAGGTTGCAGATAAAATGAAGTTAACTACTTCAGATCCGCTAACTCTTTTGAACTAGCACAGTCAGGAAAAGTAGAAATTTTTCGTTTTAACAGTTCCAAAGTGTGTTGCTGATATTTTAACATGTGGAACTGGCAGTTGAGAGCTCTGATTGCCAAGGTTGCAGAGGTGTATACTTTTTTACACCATCTGTCCAGAGCTCTGGAGTCCTTGTCAGGAGTAGGAGTTTTTGTAGAACTAGCCTTAGCTCCTTTTGGTCCCTGTGTAATGACTTCCGGGTCTGCAGCAGGATTCCTGTACAGGTATTTGTGAGAATCTGGTACTCTGCAATACCAGTCAGGTTTTCTGGGAGCAGGTGGGAGGATGTCAGAGGAGTTAAAATGGATTCCTGGAAGACATCATCAACCACCTCTAAGATGGGAGGGATGACCAAGGGTCTGTGCTGGGGCAGGTCTAGAAATTCTCTGTCCTTTCTTAGACTGAGGGAAATCCTGGGATTCCCAGTGGAAATGTTCCCTGAAGGTGTGAAGGGTTTCCCCAAAGGAAAGATCTTCTGGTGGGGAGACAGAGGAAATGGATTCCTCTGCATCTGAATCCTCATAAGCAAAGGCGGCTGTTCCTCTTCAAAACCTGAATAATCAGACTCCTCAGAATCCTGTTCTGTTAGTATTTCAGGAGAAAGGACCCTCTTTCCTTTTAGAAGTTGTGGTCTGACTATCCCTGATAAGGGTGGTAAGATCCTCTGCCATTTTAAGCATTTGACTTTGGGGAGGAGGAGCAGGAGTAACATGGTGGCTAGAGGTAGTTTTCCTGAGAGTGGCCTTGCCTCTAGGCCTAAGAGAATCCAACGGTCTGAGTGAAAGGGTAGTCGGAAGGGAAGACATCTGTTTTTGTCTGGAATCGGTAGTGTGAAAGGCCTCCTCAGAAGCCGTTGCCTGAGTCGTGGCTCCGGACCCAACTGAGGCAGAGACAACCAAAGGCTCAGAAGACTATGATTTCTGTGGCATACTGGACTCCGAAAGGGTCTCGGCAGAGGCCTGTGAAAGTATCAAATCGGGCATCAGGGGCTGCGAAAGAGCCTCACTGAATTCCAGAGAACTGACAACCTACTTAGCGGTAGAGTCGTCAGAAGGCCTGTCCTTGTGTGGTCTGTCTCTAGCTTTATCCTTACATTTCTTCAGAATGTCTACGGATGGTGCCACAGGCGAGATAATTGTTAACTTTTTCGGACATCGATTAGTGCAAGAAAAAAAAAAAGATCCCCAACCGGGTTGTTAACTTTAGACGTTTTCAGCTGTAAATAAAAACTCTGGTAGCGACTGACAGGCACACTTGCGAACTGCTTCTGCTACGGGATCCACGGCAAGAAAGACTGATGTAATGACGTCAGCTGCCTTCCTTTATAGCACTGACAACCTGACGTCAGCAAGCAAGCGACTGCAGTCGACGCAGAAAAACATGGACTCTGGTATATGGGCCAGCCGAGGGCTACCACAGCAGTGATAACCCACAGGTGATAACTGCAACAGTGAAACATGAACATCCAAGTTTTCTTAGACCCTCTAATTTCTAGAATAGGTTCATTGAGGGGGGTAACTTGATCCCCACAGCAGACAAGGTCTTACCTTCTTGCTCGCTGCTGGCCAGGGTTTCCTTCACTAATGGGCCAAACAAAGATGACCCATCAAAAGGGACATTGACAAAAGACATCTTAAAGGGCCCTGCGAAATCACAAAGCCTCATCCATGCATGTCTATGTATCACAATGCCGGTGCCAGCTGCCCTGGAGAATCCTTCCGTCGAATGGGAAGCATGCCTTATAGAAGAGGTTGCCAGGGAAGTAAGAGTGGTCAGCATTGGTGAAATTATCTACTTCCTCAGGCACTCTGCCAAGGACTCAGAGCTCCTTTACCAGGTCTCTCTGTAGGTGAATAAATTGTGCCACGTAATTAAGCGCTCTAAGTGAAAAAGTCACGGAGGTGAATGTGCGTTTCTCGAACCTGTCCAGCACTCTGGACTCCCTGTTCGGTGGGTGGACAGTTCAGCACTGCTATGCAAGATCTTAGTAGCAGCTGCCACCACCACCATAGAGTCAAAGGGAATGCCCTTGCCCCAAAAAGAAAGATCAGTGCTCAGAGGAAGAAAGAATCTTATCTGATTGTTTTGGCACAGGCTCTATAATGTCTAGCTCCTTCCAGGCCTGACGGGTGACAATATCTATAAGACTGTCCGCCAGGGAGGACTACCAAAGTTGTAGATGGGCCCACCACAAAGGGCTCCAAGAATAGACTCTTCCAAAGAAGGATTTTTGGATGACCAGCCACCTCTTTGCTTTAAAATTTCTAAGATGTCTGCAAAGGAGACATTATCCCGGTGGTTATTTGAGGGATCCTTCTCCCTCAAAATAGTCTGTATCCTCAATGACTGACTCCATTGAGAAGTCCAAGTGCCTCCTCTTGCAAGACCTCTTCTGTGGGATTTCCTTCGTGAGGTATTCAGATGAGGAGTCGGAAGAGGCCACCTCGGGTGGAAGAATATGGATGTCCATGGAGGCGGGCTGACATTGGAGAGAAAAGGAAGGTTGAAGGCCCAGATTTGATGCAGGGGCACAAGGAGGAGAAGAAGACAAAGGGTCCAGAGCTGCTTGCAAAGAAAGCCTTTTCTAAAACTCGGGAAGGTGAAGGTCCTGAGGATACCCTTCCCCATTCCCTCTGAGCCTAAGCCACAGAGGAAGGAAGGGGCACCCCAGAACACCAGCTCTCCGAAAGATCAGGACCTGCACTGTCAGAAGACGAAGTTCCAAGGGGGAGGGAAAGATCCAACAAAACTGGAGTCGAACCTCACCACTTGGATCTGGCCATGACATCACAGACCCAGGATGCACTCTGATACAAGGATCTCAAAGTAGAGGTAGTCAAGGTGCTGATCCAACCCCGAATCCCTCGGTAGACTGCTGTTCTGGGGCTCTGAAAAAGCTATTAGGATCGGAGAAAGAGAAAAAAGTGGTAGGGACACACACTGATCCACAAGGGGATGCAGCCGGAAGTACACCCATCTGGATCTGAGCCTTGATAATGGACCTATCGGTCCACTCATTGTATAGGTTCCTAGAGAACCTGAAGAAGCCACGGAGAAAGGGTTTGAAGCCACGGAGAAAGGTTTTGAATGTCTAAGGGTCTGCAATATCTTTGTCAGCACCATAGGAAACACCGATCTTGTAGATCTCCCAGGCAAATGGATGCTAGATCCTGGATCTTGGAATTTACAGATATGAGAAAGTGGCTGAAAGTTTGGACCTGTACTGGTAGAATCTGAAAAGGTAGTCAGTCCTGAAGTAGGCTCACTTGGAGCCGTCAAGTCTATCAGATCCGAGGAAGCCAACACAGTTCTAAGTGTAGGCATCCTCGGATGAGACTCTCTAGCAATTTTTTTAGGAGGCTTGGAGGACACCTTGGATTCCTTATGTCAGCGCTTTTTCACCGCAGAATCTTGCAAGTCCTTAGAAGAGAGGTTGAGCCCCTGGAGAATAAAGTGGAGCAGGCATAAGCACTTCTAAAATTAACTTATTTTTATGCTCCTGGACTGCCCGAGGATTGAAACACTCACAGATCTTGCAAGAGGAATCCAAATGGGCAGCCCTCAAACAAAAACACATGTCATGTGCGTCGAAATGCAGGATTTTCCTATCATACACAGCACACATTTTAAATCCAGTTGGCTTATCCAGAAAGTTAAACAATATGCCCTAACAGCAATCCTAAAATTAAGTAAAGCTATAAAATTATAGTTTTTTTTTTTTTTTGAGTGCATAATTATACTTTTACTCTAGGGTATGAGGCACTGGCTTGTTACTGTTGAAGTGGGATTTATTACCATGTTACTGGCTTTTTCCTGCCGAGATGGTATTGCTGGTTGACTTGCTCATGCATGTGGACTTGCTTAATGAGGCACTGCATTTTGGGAAGACTGAATAGTTTAAGAGCTACATTTTGGTAGCAGTTTTCATTAGTCGTGGCACCTCCCATCATGTTCCTTTGTTTTTCCGAACTGAGTACACAGTGCATGTTGGAATGCCAAGGAATGAGTATGCCAAACAGGGACAGATGTCTAGCCTCCAAGTTCTACTACTGCTGGGATAGTTTCCATTCTGGTAAACCGTGTACCTTGATTTCACTGTATAAAGAAGACTAAGAGGGCTTTCTTAGTCTTATTTGTCTGGGGAAGGGACGGGATGGCTGCGATTAAATAGCAATTTAGCCCTGGCAAACACTGGATGTTGTGCTTTGGTAGAAGAACGAAGTGCGGAGCTAAATCTTGTGGTTCTGACTTGTGCTCACAGTGATATTCCTACCATATTCTGGCATGTGTACATAGGTGAGGTGGCTAACATTTTGTTTTCAAGTTAAATTATGGAAAAGGAGGAGTCAAACTAGCATTGTGACAAAAGATTAGGTGAAGCACTGCCAACTTGAAGGGGGAATCATCTAGTTATGTCTAAATTACAGGAATGCTTGGGTAATTTTTGTGTTTTAAAACTTTCCATAAAGAACCACAGCAACTGCTACAGACTAGATGTGGTTTATATAATTATTCCAGTGGGGTTTCCTTTCTTTGGTTTTGGAGTAAAATGTATTATGTAATTCAGCAAGTTTATTCTGGTGCAGTTCTACAGTGCCCTACTGTTTCTATGCTGGACATTCCCACGTCATTCAATGTCTGCCAATTTTTACACAATTGAGATGCAGCTGCTGGCTTAAGAAAACGTAGTTTATCAAATGTACATTTAAGTGAATTACACAGTTGAACAATCTTTCTTCCTTAAAAAAGCTGAAATTGTGACATTTGTGCAAGAAAATGTTGCTTCCCATTGTGGCATTGTAAAGGGCAGCACTGCAAAGGCCATCCT
This sequence comes from Protopterus annectens, assembly GCF_019279795.1. NCBI lineage: Eukaryota > Metazoa > Chordata > Ceratodontiformes > Protopteridae > Protopterus > Protopterus annectens. The sequence goes on from NC_056739.1 coordinate 418,196,675, forward strand.
ACTTTTTTTATTTTTTTATTTTGCTGGCTGCAAAGTTTGTTTGTGTTATTGGGGGAAACTGGTTTCACATCTGGCAGCTTTAAAAATGCTACCTGTAAGCAGGTGACCAGCCTGACTGACAGTGGGACACATTTAAACAGATTGATCAAGTTATGACTTTGTTTCCACAATGTAGCTTGAAACCTCTTCTTGGTGCATTCTATTTACAGATTCCTGCTCTAGTTTTTAAAATGTAACTGAGTAAGATGACTGGCCCAAAATCCCTTTCAACCATAGCTTGGGCCATATGGGGTGATTATACCCCTTGCAGTCAATATTTTTGTCTCATACCATATACCCACAATCCCATTTGGGGTGGGTGGGGTTGCATAACCATGTATGCAAATTGTATGTTAATCAGCATCCAGATTTTTGGCCAGTTGCACCTACTTTTCATTGGCCTTTGTCCGATTTTTGATGTTTCCAGGTTGAGAGATATGCCAAGGGCACAAAATAAACATGTAGATGTCTCTCTATCCCTTTTGCTATTCACCCAGCAATTATACCACCTGGCAGAAGCAATATGACGTTCACAGTTGGCAGGTTACATGATGAAAGGAGAAACAGCAAAAATTATTCCTGGGAGTTCAAAGCATTCAGATTAGAACAGCCAAAGTTTGCTTCATAGCTGGGGAGTGTAATAAAAACACAAACAGATGCTATGCAAACAGTTTACTGTACCTTGATGTTTATGCTAGTTGTCTTTAGCTGAGATACCAGGACACAGGCAGTTTTGCATGGCAATTATTTGGGGGGTGCCCCCCCCCCTTTATGGAGGAAGAGGAAAATGTGGCCTGAAGTACAACTGTATGAGCATACTTATATCAGATACTCAAGACCACTCTTGCAATACAGACAGACAGAATTACAGACTTCCAAATTGTCTGAACATTCTCAAGCAGGACCACACTAACACCATGGGTGTCAGAAGAAAGCACCAAACAGGAAAGCACCTGCACATCACCTTTTTATGTCTATATCTGTTTCTCCCTACATAATATATACACATTCAAGCAGTACGCATTAAACAAACATACTAAACACAACTTAGTAAGAGAAAGACTGAAATGTATACTGCCATTATTATTCTAAAACTGATACTAATTCCTCATGAAAACTAAGCTGTTATTGGGGAGCAAGATATCCACTATAGCTAAAGTTTAGGGTTGGGCAGCACAGAGAAGCAGCAAGACTGTAGTGGCAAAGTCTGCCCTATTCCTGATTGTCAAATAAAGATCTAGGAGGCTGCATTACATTTTGTGACAAAACCTTCTTGCAAAAGGCTGCCAACGTAGATACTGCCATTATGGATGGCACTCTAATCTGGTATGACTTTCCATGGTGAGAACACACTGAAGTGCACTCAGTCATCTGGACAGGGTATGCTTGAAAACTGGTCTTAAGAGTAATGAATACAAGAAAAGAAACAAAAATCCTAAAATTCTTAGTTCTGTTGGGTTAAACCTGAAGAGTTTTTGCAGGTCCACAAAAATGCCAAATCTTTTCCCTATTTTTGGGCATTTAAAAAGAAAACAGCAGCTAGATGGCCCAGTTACATATCAACTTAACTGTTCTTGGGAATTTCAAAATTCTTGCTCCTGAGGTAATGGCTACCACATGCAAAGTTTTCCAGGAAAGACATTTTAAAGATACAAAGTCTTAATGTTCAACTGATCACTTTTTCCAAAAAAAAAAAAAAAAAAAAAAAAAAAAAAAACACGATTCCACAGAACAACCATTTCCTTTAGGGGTCCTCAAATGCAAAATCCAACATACAGCAGTTGAAGGCAGCTCTAAAGTCAGGTAGGCTGAAACAAAGGATAAATGCAGCTTAACCGAAGCATAAAAAGTCCCTTATTAAAGAGGGCAGAAAGGTACAGAAGGGCTTCCTAAACTGTGGTTCTCTTGGGGCAGACTCTCTTACATTTACCCCAGTGAGAAAGTCTGGTCCCTGAAGACATTAAGATTTCCAAGAACACTTTCTGGCCTTTTCTGGAAGAACAGGTTAACCAAGGTTCTATTTTTCTGGCTGCAAGTAGCAGCTACATTAGGGATTCTTATAGGAAAAGAAGACTGCAACACAAGGGGAAAATCCTGGGGCCCAGGTGCCAATTTTTTTTGAGCAGAAACACTAGGGCTGTCTTGAGAACATGCCATCGACAAGAATCAAAACTGGCTTTTGTCCTGCATAACCCTCCCTAACAACTTGGTAATTAGAGACAAAGGAGGGGAAAAAAGGCACACAGGAAGCTTTGGTTGCAAATGATGGCAAATATGACAATAGTCAAGTCTGTCTTGCCAAGGTACACTGAAAAAAAAATGTATACCCAGGCAACAATGTCTATTTTTGCAGTGTCCTGCATAACACTCAGCTCACAACAGACCTCTAACTTCAGCTTCAATTCTTGTCTGCTGACAGTGCCTACACACACTAAAATGAAGGAAAGTAGTAGGCATGGAGAAAGATGATCTGCCTTAAGGGCGGATCCCAGGCCAACATGGCTAGTCTGCACAGTTAAGAATACGGGTTTTCTTTGCTTGTTGATGTAACAACTGCGGTACTGACCACTGACAAATTTGACAACACCCAACTGCTAAGACTGTCTAACAGCTCGACTGCATAGACATAACATCTTGTTGATGGCTACATATTTGCCTTTGTCTGTTGAATCAAGTGCCCTGGAATCTTAGAAAACTTGTGCAAGCCCTCCAGTCCAGGGAAGACACATTCCTGTTTAAGGGCTGGTCCCCTTTTAGTGGGCAAAGAACATTTCTGGTTCAGGTCTACCCTGTATTATCCATCTGTAGAATTCCATATGTAAAGGGAGGCCTTAGGGGAATTACTCGAGAAAATACAGGTGCTAGCAAACTGTGGCGCTACTACTGCAGTTTTGTCATGTGTAACCTTGCCAAAAGAACATGAGGATTAAGGACATGCAGCTCAGTATATTCAGTCATGGAATGTATGATGGACCCTCCTCCCCCTTTTTCAGAAGAGACCCTGAAGTTATCTGTGCTCAGAATAGCCTCCAAGCAGCATCTGGTTTGAGTGGTAGTGGGGGTGACTTCTGCAGGAATGGTGAAGTACCAACCCTTGAAATTTAGCAGGTCTTCCAACTCTGCCAGGAATTTTGCGTGGATCAGGCAGATGTACAAGAAAATGTGAATGCCTTCTACCATGAAGGTAAGGCAAAGAATAGGGATAAACATTTTATAAATACCCTGGGGCAGTGAAAACCCCATATCGTAAGGAGGTGAACTAGAAATACTTTGAATCTACTAAGTACTTAGAGAAATTTTATGTTCCTTGCAAATGAGTAATTCAGTGACAGGAGTGACCATATTATCTTCCTCTGGAAGCAAAACAAAAAGGGACTGAATAATGAGCCACCCCAAATTACTTTACATTTACTATGATGTTAAACTCTGAAATGCCCTAAACTGCTCTCTTAAGTAACAAAACACATGTACTTAACGTGACAACAGATCCAGGTTGTCTATCTGGTTTAACCTGTGGGTTTTCGGATCAGACACACAGAGCCGATGCCAGCCAACTTCTAAATACTTCAGCTTGACAAGCTCCACCTCTACCCATAACCCCCACTCAGAGCTACCTCAGATAGAGTTTAACCCCTCATTCTATTTAAGCTTTCAGATCTAGCCCCCAAAAGGACAAAAAAAAAAAAACCCACTAAGGACCCAAATAAAAGAGAAGCAGTCTCCCTAGTTTAGCCATCTCTGGAATGAAAGGACAGTCAAGAAAGCAGGGTTGGGTATGGGCTGTTTGAACCAGATGGAAACAGATATATATATATATATATATATATATATATATACACACACACACACACACATCTATGGCAAGTAACTTACTTTATCAATTCCACGGTGGTGCAGTGGTAGCGTTGTTGCCTCACAGCAAGAGGCTCTTCTGTTCGATTCTCGGCTTGGGTTGGGAGTGCCTTCTGTGTGGAGTCTGCCTGTCCTCCCCGCGGTCGAGTAGGCGTTCAAAAGACATGTGCTGAATGGGCGTGCCTTCGTTGAAGGTTGGGCTGGCAACTCGACACCATAAAATCTAACTGCCAATCATTAGAGGACCGGAGTTATGCTGTGGCGACCCCTAACCAGGAAAAGCCGAAAGACAAACAGCAACTTACTTTATCAACTGATTATGTCCTTTTCATCTTTGTTCAACCTATCGGACAGAGTTCCCGGCCACAAACACTACAGAGTGGTCTCGCGGAAGGATACTGTGCAATATGGTAGAACCAAATGAAGCTCTAGACCTTGAATGGATTTCCAGTTTGTAGTGAGACACAAACGTGTGATGATCCACCCAAGCTGCAGCTGCACAAATGTCATCAAAAGCAGCTTTAGAGGAAAAAAATGTACAAGTAGCCATAGCTCTGGTAGAATGACCCGTGGGTTTGTGACACAAATACTTTCCTTTCAAACCACACCCAAAGGAAATACAACCAGAAAGCCATGTACAAAGAGTAACCTCAAATACAGCAGTGCACAACAGAGAGCCAAGAACAAATACCTGATCAAGTTTTCTAAAGGACTTTGCCCTGTTCAAATAAAAAAAGAAGTTATGTACTCATCATAATTTTCCATCTGAGTAGGTACTTCATTTGTCTGCAACCTGTGGGTATCGGATCTGAGCCGGCAGCTTTACTAGCTAAAAAATCTGAGCTCCTGGCTCCTCCCCTTCACCCATAATCCCCTGTTACATGCTCCCTTTCCTCAGATCGAGTTTGCTTAATCTAACAACTAAGACCCTCGACAAAGGACCAAATAATGCCCAAACACATGAAACAATCTCAATCATGATCAGGAACCACGATAATGGTTAGGGGGCATGGAGGGGGGGGGGGGGTCGATTGCAGACAAATGAAGTACCTACTCAGATGGAACGTTATGGTGAGTACATAACTTTTTTATCTGAAGTAGTTACTTCATTTGCTCTGCAACCTGTGGGACAGAGTCCCCAGCTACCTAAAACCTTGGTAGGCCCTCAAGGAAGGATATTCCGAAGCACCGCGGAGCCAAAGGAAGCCCTACTCCTGGATATCATATCCAATTTATAATGAGAAATGAATGTATGGGAAGAGGACCAAGTAGCTGCTGAACATATGTCGTCCAAAGGAACCCTGGACCAGAAGGCTGCTGATGTGGCTATGGATCAGGTTGAGTGGGCATGGACTCCGATAGGAGCAGGTTTACCTGAGGCTACATACGCATGAATGATGCACTGTGAAATCCAATTTGCTAAGGTAACTTTGGTAATAGCTCTACCCAGAGCAGATTTGGCAAAGGACACAAACAACTGATCAGCCTTGCGAGTATCCTTCATCCTGTGCAAGTAAAAATGTAGTTGTCTATGTACATCCAAATGGTGTAATTTGTATTCCCCTTTGTTCTGAAAGTTGGGAAAGAACACTGGTAAATTAATCGACTGATTAATATTTGACTCTGAAGCCACCTTTGGTAAGAAGGAAGGGTTAGTCCTGAGAGACACTCTATCCCTATGAAAGATTAGATAAGGGGGTTTCATGCAAAGGGCTTGAAGTTCCGAAACCCTCCTGGCTGAAGTAATAGCAACTAGAAAGGCTGTTTTCCATGATAAGAACTTTAATGGAACTGAGGCGGCAAGCTCAAAAGGTGGGCTTGTCAATGCTTGTAAAACCAAAGTTAAATCCCATGGTGGGACCGCAGTCTTAATTGGTGGTTTCAAAAGTAAAATACCTTTCAAGAAGGTTTTGCATATCTTCGCCGAAGCTAAAGATCCCAGTCCATCCCCCACATGAAAATGGGAAATGGCTGCCAATTGTACTTTAACTGTTGATGCACTGGCTCCTTGATGAAAAATGTGTGACAGAAATTCAAGAACCGCCGGAATAGGGACGGCAAAGGGATCTAGGCCCTTGTCCTTAACCCAGACAGAAAAACGCTTCCATTTACTACTGTAAATTTTTCTGGTAGCAGGCTTGTGAGCCGCTACCAGAATGGCCTTTACTAGTGATGAGATGCCGGGAGTCCTTGCCATCAGTGGAACTGGATCAACCAAGCCGCGAGCTTGAGGTTTACCAGGTTCGGGGGTTGCAATCCCGCAGGATGCGAAATCAGATCCGGAATGGGATCTAAGATCCATGGAGGAACTACACTGTGAGACCGCAGACATGGGAACCAGATCTGGCGAGGCCAGAATGGGGCTATGAGGATAATTCTGCTCCCCAACCGACGTGCTTTCTGAATGAACTTCACCATAAGAGGAAGGGGGGGGATAAGCATAGAGGAGACCGGGTGGCCAAGCATGAACCAGAGCATCTCTGGGGCTCTCCCCTGGTGGGGGAAGTATCGCGAAAAACTCACTGCACTTTGTGTTTGACGGAGAAGCGAAAAGATCGCAAGGTAGACCCCATTTGAGGAAGATCTGTTTCGTAACTGATGGTTTGAGAGACCACTCGTACGGTGTGAGGATCACACGACTCAGTTTGTCTGCCAGAATGTTGGACTGACCCGGAATGTGCATTGCTACCAGAAAGCGGTTGGTGGATATCGCCCACTCCCAAACTCTCATAGCCTCTCAACAAAGGGGATAAGATCTGGTTCCTCCCGCTTTGTTTATGTACCAGACTACCGCCATGTTGTCTGTTTGAACCGCAATAGTCCCTAGAGGAAGAAGGTCGTGGAGAGCTTGCAATGCCAGAAGCACCTCCCTCATCTCTAGGACATTGATATGCAAGGCTGTCTCTAAGGGGGTCCACGTGCCTTGGACGGTTCTGCCCGAAGAATGCTCCCACCCGAGGCGAGAAGCATCCGTGGTCAACGTGGCTTGGGGCGGAGAGGCATCACGAAGGGTCTCCCTTCTCGCAGCTCCCGTGAGCGAAGCCACCAGAGGAGGGAGTCCCTGTAAGCCCTGCTCAGGGGAATAGGGTTGTTCAACGGATGTAGCAACAGAGACCATTGGACTTGAAGGGTCCATTGCAGAATCCTCATTTGTCGACGTGCGTGTAGACAAAGACTGATTGCCGCCGCCATAGAGCCTAGTGCTCTCAGGACTAACTCTGCCGATGGAGCCGGGTTCTGAAGGAGGGCTATAACCTGACATGACAAACTGTTCACCCTGTCTGAAGTTAGTAGGGCCCGAGAGAGGCGAGTGCCCAATTTGGCCGCTATGAATTAGAGCATAATCCCTGGCAACACACAGTTGATGTCTGTTGGAGGTGGCGAGGAGCCAGTCGTCCAGGTATGGAAAGACCTGAATGCCCTGGAGTCTCAGGTGGGCTGCAACCACTGCCATGACCTTGGTGAACACCCTGGGGGCTGAGGTGAGGCCGAACGGAAGAACCCTGAATTGATAATGAAGCGGAGAAACCTCCTGGATAGTCTGTCCATCAAAATGTGGTAGTACACATCTTTGAGGTCTATGGAGCGCATCCAGTTGTTCTCCCGAAGGAGGGAGAGAATTGATTGAAGAGTGACCATCCGGAATTTCTCTTTGGGAATTAACAGGTTCAGGGAAGAGAGATCTAGAATTGGTCTTAAATTCCCCGGCTTTTTTGGCACCAAAACGAACCTGGAGTAATAGCCCAATCCGAACTGGTCTGGGGGGACGCGCTGGATTGCACTTTTTTCTAGCAGCTTCGAAATCTCTGAAGCTGCCACCTCCCTTTGATCGGGTGGGACGTTGGGGAGGTGTTTCATGGGGTGGGGAAGATTTAGGAAGGGAATGGAATAACCTCTGGATATGATTCGGAGCACCCATCGATCCGTCGTGATGGACTCCCAATTTAGTAGGTGCTCCGACAAACGCCCCCCCGACTGCCTCCAGAGAGGGACAGCCGGGTAAGCCCTCAGGGCTGTTGCGCGGGCCTGTCCGAGAACGGTTCTCTAGACCCGAAGTTACGAGGCCCTCCTCTGCCTCTGGGCCAGCGTCCACCTTGTCCTCCTCTGCCTCTGAAGGACGAGGGGTCCGAAGCTAGACGGGACTGCTGAGACTTCCGGAACCACATCTTCTTTTGTCCCCTCTGATTCCTCGAAAAGGATTGTTGGGGATTAGAGAAACAGACTCCGACAGCAGATGTCTTCCTGTCCTTTTCGCTTTGGACCAGCGTCTCGCGTACAGTCTTGCCAAAGAGCGAAGAACCGTTACAGGGCGCATTCGCGAAGGACGCCTTAAAGGGTTCCGTGAAATCGCAAAGGCGGAGCCAGGCGTGACGCCACAAGACGACCCCCGCTCCGCTAGCTCTAGCAGCTCCCTCCGTAGCATGGGAGAGTAGCCGCATAGACGTGTTCGAGATAGAGTGGCCATACGAGTCGAGAAAGTCTTCTTATCCTCGACAGTCATGGACTCTGGGGGAGCTGCACCGTATTCCTTTATTAGGTCTCGCTGTAGCCTGATGATGTGTGCCATGTAGTTCAGCGCCCTTACAGAGAAGGTGGCTGAAGCAAACATCCACTTCCCAATGCGGTCCAATGCCCAAGATTCCTTATCCGGAGGTTGGACCGAGGAACTCTCCTGCGCGAGTTCCTTCTTCGTGGCAGCCGCCACCAACATGGTATCCACAGGTGAACCCTTAGACCAGGCCTGCCTATCAGAGGGAGGGCTAAGAATTTTGTCTGGCAGTCTTGGAATGGGCTCCACTGTGTTGGGCTCCTTCCACGCCCTGATAGCAATTAAGTCTACCAGGGGGTCAGCCAAGGGGGACACCCAGGAGGTAGACGGGCCTGCCTCAAACGCCTCCAGAAACACGGACTCGTCCGAGGATGGTTTTTGGGCAGACAACCCCGCTCTAATTCGCAATAACCCCCCTCTAATTCGCAACATTTACATGATGTCTCCAAAGGAGACATCCTCAGGGGGTGACCTTGGGGGAACCTTCCCCTTCATCCAAATCCGTGTCTGTCGTGAGGGACTCAGGGGACTCCAGGTGCCTCCTTTTACACTTCCATTTGCGAGGGACCTCCTCGGTGGGACTATCTGAGGAGGGCTCACCTACGGGGTCCTGTTCCTCCAAGGGAACTAACTGGAGGGTTTGAGCAGGCTGTCCCAGTGGTCGGATGATGGAGGATAGACCCAAATGCATAGGGGGGGTCGGAAGGATCCGACGCCGGGACCGGGGATCTGGAAGGCCTCGACAAAACCCTCTCCACTACCTCAAAAGCGGAAGGCGAGCCACTTTCCCCAGGCTCCGAAAGCAGTCTCCTCGGCTCCGAAGCAGGGATCAGTGTCGGATCCGAGAGGGAAGTGTGCTCCGACCTGAAGGGCGCCGAAGACACACCAACCCCTACGGATCCAACGCTCGGCTCTTGGCCCCGAGAGCTAGGATCCGACACACTCGAGGGTACAGTCGGCGAAGCTACTGGACATATCGGCGCCGACAAGTCCCCGGCTCCGAAAGGGCCTGGATCCGATGATTCCAAAACCCGAAAACGGGCTGGAGAAGGAGTGATCGGGGCAAAAATGGGGACTGCACTCCCCCCCCCTGGAGGGGGGGAGACAGGAGCACCCCCATCTGCATCTGAGTCTGCAAAAATCGACGCATCATCAGATCCATGTCCGCGTCGGTCAGGCTTCTTGTAAACCTAAAGGGAGACCGGTACTCCTTCTCTGGCGAAAAACGAGGCGAACGGAGCCGAAAGAGAGGATCCGGAGGCCCTCGTAGAGGGACTAGTAACTTAGATGGTGGGGCTGAGGGATGAGCCTCAGCCCGCCTCTTATGACTTTTATGTTTGTCCCTATCCTTCTCCTTATGCCTCTTCTCTCTCGAAGAGGCAGACGAGTCCCCTGAACTCTGCGCAGCAGAGGGAGGTTGAGTCCCAGGCAGAGTCGGGGAACCTAAAGGCACGGGGGCTGCAGTAGCAGCCTGTGCCTTAGAGGGAGAGGAAGAAGAAGTGCCCTGCGGTAACAAGCCCATCAGGATCAACTTGTTCTTCCTATCCCTGATGGCCCGGGGGTTAAACGCTGCACATATCTGGCAGCTACTGGATAAGTGGCCCACCCCAAGACACAAAACGCACTGAGTGTGGTCATCAGCAAGGGAAAGCGTATGGCCACACTCAGTGCACTTGGAAAAGACGGCTTTGGGCCCTTCAGCCATCACACTAACACACCCACACACTAAGGGGAGGGACAAAAACAACGTATACAAACTAAAAATTACCACAAAAAAATAAAACTAGGGCCATCACTCGACGAATAGGAGCTAAACCACTCACACACAAACAAAAATTAAACTTTTTTCTAATTTTTGACAGAGTCACTGAAAAGATCTCACCCAAGCCTAAGGAGCTCTTCACTAGAAGCTTCTTTCAGCCGCGGCAAACTCGATCTGAGGAAAGGGAGCATGTAAGCAGGGGATTATGGGTGAAGAGGAGGGGGTAGGAGCCAGGAGCTCGGATCTTTTAGCTAGTAAAGCTGCCGGCTTGGATCCGAGGTCAGATCAGATACCCACAGGTTGCAGAGCAAATTAAGTAACTACTTCAGATCCTCAATTGCCTACGGATATCTAGAAATTCACCCCTATTGGGGGGGAATCAGGAAAAGACTGGCAGATGAATGGATTAGTTCAAATTATTCACCACTTTAGGCAGAAAGGCAGGATCTGATTTAAAGGACACTATCTCAATGAAAAACCAAATAAGCAGGAACAGCAGCGACAGCCTACAGCTCTGACAACAGGTTGGGGGAATTAACGGCCACCAAGAGTCCTGAAAAACAAATTTCAAATAGACAGTAGCAGAGGTCACAAAAAGGAGGCACAGCTAAAACTTGGAGCATAAAATGGAAGACCTAAGGTGGAATAGGATCTTGGACAGGAGGAGGAGGAAGAAGTGAAAGGGATCCTTTAAGAAAGGCTTTCAATATCTTAAGGACAGCTAATGGCATATTATCCCTACCAATATGAAAACTGGATATAGCTGCTTAACAGTTGAGTAACTAGACCCAGAATTAAACAAATCCATGAGAAAGTCCGGGATAGCCTTGAATGGTGCGGAAAGGATCCAAGCCCTGACAGATAGCCCACAAAGGCAAAATGCTTTCATTTACTAGCAAACACCTTACGAGCAGGCAGCTTATGGGAAGTTAGGATGTGAATGACTGTCTGAAAGCTTCAGATTCCTGACTATCAAGGGAACTGAAGAAACCAAGCAGCTGACATGAGCATTCAAATGGGCAGATCCAGACCCATAGGATGAGAAAGAAAACCTGGAATAGGATCCATAACACAAGGAGGGTGCCTCAGTAGAATCCAAAGAAAAAGGAGCCACACCTGGTGAGGCCAAAAGGGAGCAATGAGGATTAAAGTCACTCTGGAATGGGTCACTTTCTGAAGAAACTATCAATGGGGTTGGAGAATACACATACAGAAGATGCAGAGGCAATGCATAGAGGAGTGCGTTGCTGAGGACTATTGTACAACAGTTGCTGGACTTGGTATTGGACAGGGAAGGGAACAGGTCACAACACAAAAGTGTTCCGGTACTAAAAAATCTGAACAGCAATCCTTGGATTCAGAAAGCCCTCATGAAAAGGATAATGTTCCTGCTCATACTGTCCACCAACATGTTGGCATTTCCCAGGATGTGCATAACAATCATTAACCTTAGAGTCGAAATCGCACATTGCCAGAACCTCATGTTTGTTCAGATGCCAGGCCACCAACATATTGTTTATCTGGATGGAATTCACACCCTTGTGGAAAGTGTCCTGAAAAGCCTGCAACACGAGTAGAACCGCTCACATCTCCAAAGGACTGATGAGCTGGTTGGCCTCGGCAGCAGACCAAATCCTCTGGATAGTCCTCCCTTCAAACTCGACCTCGACTACAACTCTGATCTGAGATATACAAAAATAAGTATCCTTTTTTGGCTTCTTTATACTGGTTATTGCTTTTAGCAATTTATACATAGCACTTTTTATTGCCTGCTGCATACTTTTTACTGTATTTTATTGCCGTTAACTAATCTGCATGGGTAACTGGATTTGTTTGCAGTTAAAAGCATTCTGTAGAGTCTTCTTGCTCCTTTATCTGTTTAAAATACTTTCATTTTGTGGCTCACTGCTGTCATAAAAGATTTCTGTAGTGTTTACTGCCTAAAACAGTGCAGGCTAACAGCTTTAGTATTGGTCCCCACCCACCCTGTTGGTGTCTTGTTATATTTGGTGGCTTTGCAGTTGCCCGCCCCTACTGTAAATTTGATCTGGGACACTCCTCCCAGTATAGTGTCATTAGCTAATTCTACCTAATACAGAGAGAACATCTGAGAAGGCCTTCTGTTCCTCCTTTACCCCTATATATATAGATATATATATAGATATATATATAGATATATATATAGATATATATTGGAAATATAGATTATGTTTTAGTGCATTTATTAAAACTGTATTTGCCTTAATATTGCTACAACTCAAGTGCTCTAGGTTGCACTGCATCTGAATTAAGTACGTTTTAGCTGCTTTTCTGTATATATAGACTAGCTACTTACTCTACTGTATTACTGCCTCTTAAATCGTTTTTCAGTTGTGCACTTGCCTTGCTTAATTTAAAAAAGTTTTAAACTGCTAATTTTGTAGAGTTTTAATTGCATTTACTGTTTAGAGCTACACACTCGTGAGTTAGCCTTTTCTGTGTTTATTTACTGTATTATTGCATTAAAAAAATACTATCTTGTTTGCTCGTTTCCCACCTTTCCTAGAAAGTATAGTCCAGATCCCAGGCTTTGCTTGCCTCAGGACTTTTGTTTTCTGTGTTCAGAGCTATCCAGACCTTGCTGTGGTAGAGGGAAGTCCTACTGTTTACCAGTGGGAGTGGTGAGCATTGTACTGCCTATCCTAACACTATTGGAGTGGTTTCCAGCTCTAAAATTATTTCATTAGCCTTTTTGGGCTGATTTCTATCCCTTTCAAATTTCTGGCTTAAAAACGTGTGCTTGCGCATTTTTCGCATCGCGCAGCACCACGGGGCTACGGTTAAACTATTCCAGGTGTCAAAATTCTGCTCTTCAAATTTTCCCTTAGAACTAGCTAGTTTATCAGTAGTAGCACTAAAATCTAAACCCCTGTGACTAGCACTTGCCATAGAATCTGCTGGAAAGCACTAGGAAGCCTGAAACTAGGAAGCCTGAAACTGATACAAGCACTCAACTCTCCTCGTCAATAAGGAGAAATTAATCGTAGGCACTAAGCCTATAATAGCAAAGTACCTTGCAAAGTTAAGGGAAAACAGCTCTTGTACGTTACAAAAAAGCACCTAAACAGGCATGTCCAAGGGTCAGCTTCTGGTGATTTCTCCTGTCTACCTGGTGAATCTGGGTATACTGGGGCAATGCGGCAACTGCCTCATGTACACAGACAACCCTGTCCTCCTACCACTCAACACTACAACCTGCGAGAGATGCATTTACATAGCCAAAATGGAAACAAAGCTCTTTCCAGCCAAGATTGTGCTAGACAGTCAAGAGGAGAATGTTAACACCTGCACTACACTTCAAGCAACACATATCCCTTCAAAACCCACACCATCAACACCCACACATAGAAACACTAAACCCACAAATGCGAAGGCCCTTAACATTAACCTGCCCAAGAAACAAGGACTTCACAACCAAAGTGACACATAGCTCACAACACACCAGTGTGCCACCCAACAACAGCCCCTAAGGCAAGACATGGTACCCAACACTTTAGTCATAGTTGACTCTACAGCCAGGCACACTGATGTCCCACTCACCACTGGCTGTCAATGCCAGGAAACGCCACGTAACGCATGCACTCACGTCACTCCACAAGTACAAATACGACTCTGTCATTGTCCATGTTGGAGTGAATGACTTGAGACGTACCTCCCTGGACTACATGAAGAGAGACATGGGAGAGCTCTCGGATCATGTGGCCCAGGCAGGTATGACCCTAGCCCAGAGTAGCATCCTGCCTTCACCCAGAATGATACCATAATGACAAAATGATTGACTTCAACAATTGCCTAAGCTTCTGGTGTCATTCAAAGGGGATCCAGTATCTGCTTGCCTGGGAAGGCATGATCTACAAACCACGATGCTTTGCCAGGGATGGTCTGCACCTGCCACCCCTGGGATTCAGGCTACTGGCTAAAGCTCTTGCCACCCCTATAGTGCCTTTTTTAGGCAAGGTTCAAAGGACAAAACCACCACCATAACAGATACAGGCATGCAAAATCTGAAGGTAATGCTACTCAACGCTAGAAGTCTAAACCTCAGAATGCACTCTCTCGAGGCACTCCTAAAAATGAAGAACATAGATATCTGTGCAGTAATGGAGACCTGGATCAAGGCTCCAGGGAGCACCCCTGCAATACCAGGCTATAACTCTTATTCGGCCACCAAACCAAGATTGAACACTAAAGGTGGAGGAATGTCTATATTCACACCTCCAGGCTAGTTGCCCAACACAATGCACCTGAAATTCTCCAGGTGCAACTAAACACTAGGTAAGACTGTAATCCAAATTGTAGCTTGCTACAGATCCCCCACCATGCCCAAAGATTCTCACTACACCTTTCTAAACATACTGGAAAATATTAAGATACAACCTAATACTGGGTGATTTCAACTACCCTGCCATTAAGTGAGAAAACTATTCGGGTACCAACACCTTTTCCCAACGGTTCTTGGAATTCATAAATTCCAATGCCCTGGATCAACTAATCCATTGTCACACCAGAGGCTCCAATATCCTAGACCTGGTCATTACCAACATGGGAGATAGATGCTCCACACCAGTGGTCACCCCCTCATTGGTCAGGTCTGACCATAAGCAAATCACCCTTGACATCCACATCCCACCCCCAGTAAGGAAACCTCCGTAAAAAACTTCTCCAAAGCCAACTTCATGCTACTAAAGTCAGAAGTGACAAATTTCATGACACCCATACAGACGGCATCTGAAAGTTCGACTGCTGAATCCTACACTAAGGTACTGTACGAGCACATCCACTCGGGCATGAATCGTGCCATCTCAAATAGAACCAAGATGCTCTCCTCCAAAAAAAGGAAGCCAATCTGATGGTCCCCTGCCATAAACAAGCTATACAACAGAAGGAAGAAACTGTTGCAGAAAAAAAGGAAAATCCCAGGATGCAAAAAACTCCCTTACCAGCCTCAGTAAGAAGCTGAGATCCCTCAAAATCCTCAAAAGCTAGTTACGAAAATAAAAATGCCAAAGATTCCAAAGACAACCACAAGGCATTCTATAGTTATGTCAAGAATCTAAATGGCAATGCTTAGATCTGCTCTGAGCTACAACAGAATGGTGTTAAATATACTGATCCCAAGTATATTGCCAATAACCTGGCAGATCGATTTAGTGCCAACATCACCCCACCTCTCACCCCTTAAAGGGCCCATCTCAATTTCCCAAAGATTGCCAAATTCCAATAATCAGAGTCACAAAGGCAGAAACTGCACTCTCCAATGCTAAGAATACAGCATCCATGGGACCAGATGACATCCCGGGCTGTGTACTACATGAACTACAAAATGAACTGACACCTCACCTAACTGTCATGTTTAATCATAGCCTCACCTCAGACTTCGTGCCCACTGAGTGGCGCACAGCTACAGTTATCCCACTCTACATGGGGGTATCCACCTTGGATCCCGGGAGCTACTGCTCCATCAGTCGGATGAGCCTGAGCTGCAAGGGAATGGAACGCATTATCATGGAACTTATAAACAAAGACACTGGCAATCTTCAAACACTGGACCCCACCCAGTTTGGGTTCGTGAAGGGCCGATCTCATCTCCTGAACCTGACTGACATCTTCGAATCAGTCTCTAGAGCTGCAGACATGGGTGACCTCGCCAAGGCCTTCGACACCATCTCCCAGTATGGAATCATAGATAAACTTACTAAGCTGGGCATAAATCCCTATGTCACTCGATGGGTTGCCAACTGGCTTACTGACAGAACCCAGACTGTTAAAGCAGCTGACTCCAAATCCAGCTCGAGACAAGTGACAAGTGGAGTACCTCAGGGTTCAATCCTGGGACTGCTTTTGTTTGGCATCTACTTCTCTGAAGTACAGGGCAACACTAAGGGATTCTGGCTAACAAATTTTGCAGATGACTGCAAACTGGGAGCCATTAATGTATCCCCAAATTATATGGATATTCTACAAAAAGGCCTTACAGAAACAGATGCTTGGTGCCAGAGCCATGGGCTCAAGCTTAATGCCAAGAAATTAGACGTTATGTACTCACCATAACGTTCCATCCGAGTAGGTAGCTTCATTTGTCTGCAACCTGTGGGTCTTGGATCCGATATCGGATCCGAGCCGGCAACTTGTTTCAAGCTAATGGATCCGAGCTCCTAGCTCCTCCCTTCACCCATAATGCCCTGCTAACCCTCCATGACCTCAGATCGAGTTTGCCCCTCAATATTTACCCAAAAAAATGGGTATCCAACTACCAATAGATCCGAAGAAGGCCAGGGGGAAGGAGGGGGGGACGGTAGCAGACAAATGAAGCTACCTACTCAGATGGAACGTTATGGTGAGTACATAACTTCTAAATCTGAAGTAGGGAGTTCATTTGTCAGCAACCTGTGGGACAGAGTCCCCAGCTACCTGCACCTTGGGTGGCCATCATGGAAGGATATTGCGAAGCACCGCAGAGCCAAAGGATGTTCTCCCTCTGGAAGTCACGTCCAGTTTGTAGTGGTTAATAAAGGTATGAGATGAAGCCCAAGTGGCTGCTGAACAAATATTATCCAATGGGACTCTAGACTTGAAGGCCGCAGAAGTAGAAATGGAGCGGGTGGAATGAGCACGAACTCCTTCTGGTGCGGGTCTCCCAGAGACTTGATACGCCAATAGGATACATTGAGAAATCCAGCGTGATAAAGATACTTTTCAAATTGCTTTCCCCAAATTAAATTTGGCAAAGGAAACGAACAGCTGGTCGGATTGCCTATGGCCAGCTGTTCTAGGAGTATAAAAACGAAGCTGCCTATGAACATCTAATGAATGCAGCTTGTACTCTCCCTTATTCTGATATTTAGGGAAGAAAACCGGTAAATTTATGGATTGATTTATGTTGGTTTCTGATGCTATCTTGGGGAGAAAAGAGGGATTGATCTTGAAGTACACTCTGACTGGGTGAAAGATCAAATAAGGCGGCTTCACAGAAAGAGCTTGAAGCTCCGAAACTCTCTTTGCTGAAGTGATGGCTACAAGGAATGCTGTTTTCCAAGACAGGAATTTGAGATCTACTGAAGCAGCGGGTTCAAAAGGTGGAGCAGTCAAAGCTTGAAGAACTAATGCAAGATCCCATGGTGGCACGGCTTCCTTTATAGGGGGTCCAAGTAAGAAGGTGCCCTTGAGAAAGGTTTTACACAACTTGGCCGACATCAAAGGCCCTGTATCATGTCCCACATGGTAATGTGATATGGCTGCCAATTGCACTTTGACAGTTGAACAACTAGCGCCTTCCTGAAAGAGTTCGGTTAGGAAGTCTAATATAGACGGAAGAGGAGCCATAAAGGGATCTAGATCATGATGCTCCGCCCAGATGGAAAAACGTTTCCATTTACTGCGGTACACTTTCCAGGTGGAAGGCTTATGCGCTGCCACAAGGATGGCTTTGACTGGTGAAGAGATACTGGGAGTCCTAACCAGTTGTGGAACTGGAGCAACCAAGCTGTTCGTTTGAGATTGCCCAGGTTTGGGGTCGGTAAGTTTGACAGATGGGAGATGAGATCCGGAGTGGGATCTAGAATCCAAGGAGGATTCACAAGGAGAGACCACAGGTAAGGGAACCAAATTTGCCGAGGCCAGAATGGGGCAATGAGGATCATCCTGCTCCCAACCGTGAGGCTTTCTGTAGGAGTTGCAGCATCAGGAGTAGCGGAGGATAGGCATAAAGTAGACCGGGTGGCCAAGCATGCACTAGAGCGTCTCTTGGAGTTTCCTCTGGAGGGGGGATTAGAGCGAAGAAATTGTCACATTTGGTGTTTGATGGAGACGCAAAAAGATCGCAGCAGGGTTGCCCCCATTTTGTGAATATCTGCTTCGCTACTAGTGGATTGAGAGACCACTCGTACGGGGTAAGAAGGGTGCGACTGAGCTTGTCCGCTAGGATGTTGGTCCGTCCCGGAATGTGTGTTGCAATGAGAAAGCAGTTGGTGGAGATCTCCCATTCCCATACTCTCATGGCTTCGCGGCATAGGGGGTAAGATCTGGTCCCCCCCCTGTTTGTTGATATACCAGACAACCGACATGTTGTCCGACTGAATCGCAATCGTTCCTATGGGGAGGAGATCCTGAAGTGCTTGCAACGCGAACAGCACCGCTCTAATCTCCAGAACGTTGATATGCAGGGAGGTCTCTGTATCATTCCACGTGCCTTGGACTGTCCTGCCTGAATAATGCCCACCCGAGGTGGGAGGTGTCCGTGGTCACCGTGGCGAGAGGGGGAGAGGTGCAGAAGGGACGGCCCGTATGGAGATCCGAGGCTTGGAGCCACCATAATAGAGCCCTCCTGCAAGCCTTGCTGATAGCAATGGGGTGGTGAAGCGGAAGGGATAGAAAGGACCATTGCACTAGAAGTGTCCATTGCAGTACCCGCATGTTCAGACGGGCGCATGGAAGAAGCGTAATCGCTGCCGCCTTGGAGCCTAGTGCCCTCAAGACCAATTCCGCTGGAGAAGTCTCTGATTGGAGGATGGCCCGCACATGGAGTTGCAAATTCCGGATTCTCTCGGAGGTTAAGAAGGCTCGTAGCTCTCTGGTGTTTATTCTGGCACCTATGAATTCTATGAATTGTGTTGGAGCCAGAAGAGATTTGTCGACATTGATGGTAATGCCTAATTGTGGGGCTAAGTGGAGAAAGAAGTCTCTGGCTGAGCAAAGTAGATGCCTTGTTGAGGCGGTCAGGAGCCAGTCGTCCAGGTACGGAAAGACCTGTATTCCCTGGAGTCTCAGGTGGGCCGCAATCACTGCTAATACCTTGGTGAACACCCTGGGGGCTGTGGTGAGGTCAAAGGGAAGGACCCTGAACTGATAGTGACTGGCTCCCAGCCGGAAGCGGAGGAACCTCCTGGATCGTCTGTCCATTAGAATGTGGTAGTACGCATCTTTGAGGTCTATGGAGCACATCCAATGGTTTTCCCTTAAAAGGGGAAGAATAGATTGAAGAGTGACCATTCAGAATTTTTCCTTGGTTGCTGAGAGGTTCAAGCGGGAAAGGTCTAGAATCGGTCTCAAGTCCCCCGTCTTTTTTGGCACCAAAAAGAACCTGGAGTAGAACCCTAATCCGAGCTGGTCTTGGGGGACCGGCTGGATGGCTCTTTTTCTTAGCAGCTGCTGAATTTCTGCAGCTGCGGCCTCCCTCTGATCGGGTGGTACATCGGGGAGGTTTTTGAGTTTGGGGACATGGAGTAATGGTATTTTGTACCCTCTGCATATAATGCGAAGCACCCAGCGGTCTGTAGTGATGGACTCCCATGCCGCTAGGTGCTCCGAGAAGCGCCCCCCCGACTGCCTCCAGAGTGGAGCAGCCGGGCAACCCTTCAGGGCTGCTGCGCGGGCCGCTCAGAGAAAGGTTCCCTGGACCCAAAGTTTCTCTGAGCCCCTCTGCCCCTGGGGCGGTGTCCTCCCTGTCCTCCTATGCCATGGTAGGACTGGTTGTCCTGAGCGGGTTGGGAATGTTGTGATTCCCAGAACCACATCTTCTTCTGATCCTTTTGGTTCTTTGAGAAGGACCGCTGGGGAGCAGAGAAGCGGACTCCGACGGCAGACAACATCTTCCCGTCCTTTTCGCTCTGGATAAGTGTCTCGCGAACCGTTTTGCCAAACAGGGCAGAACCATTGAAGGGGGCATTCGCAAAGGACGCTTTAAAAGGCTCCGCACAGTCACAATGACAGAGCCAGGTCTGACGTCTCATGACTAGGCCTGCTCCGCTAGCCCTAGCGGCTCCCTCTGTGGCGTGGGACAATAGCCGCATAGAGGTATTAGAAATTAATCTCAGAGTGGCCATTCGGGTGGAGTACAATTGCTTGTCATCCGCCGACATGGACTCAGGGGGGAGGCAGCGTATTCTTTGATAAGATCCCGCTGCATCCTTATGACATGTGCCATATAGTTCAGAGACCTTACAGAGAAGGTCGCTGAACTAAAAACTCGCTTCCCTAAGCGGTCCATCGAGCAGGACTCCTTGCTCGGTGGATGGACTGAGGGGCTCTCCTGAGCCAATTCCCTCTTCGAGGCTGCCGCAGTCAACATGGCATCTACGGGGGGGCCCTTACTCCAGTGTGATCGGTCTGAGGGGGGGGGCTAAATATTTTGTCCGGGCGTTTTGGTATTGGCTCTACGGTGTCCGGATCCTTCCACGCCCTGGTGGTGATGAGGTCCACCAGGGGGTCGGCCGGAGGGGACACCCAATAGGTAAACGGGCCTGCTTCGAATGCCTCCAGAAACACGGACTCGTCGGAGGAAGACTTGGGGGCAGACCACCCACCTCTGATCCTCAGCATCTCCATGATGTCTCCAAAGGAGACATCCTCAGGGGGCGATCTTGGGGAGCCTTCCCCTTCTTCCAAGTCTGTGTCCTCGGTTAAGGACTCAGGGGAGTCCACGTGCCTCCTCTTGCACTTATGCTTGCGGGGCACTTCCTCGGGGGGGCTGTCCGAGGAGGCCTCGCCAGCAACATCTTGTTCCAATGGAACCATCTGTGACATTGAAGCAGGCTGTCCCTTTGGCCGGGTGATGGAAGCCTGGCCCAGCAGAGAGGGAGTGCAGGGAGGAGCCGAAACAAGGACCGGGGGTCCGGATGCTCTCAACAGAGCCCTCTCCACAACATCGAAGGCCGAGGGAGAACCACTCTCTCTTGGATCCGAAAGTTGGCTCCCACTCGGATCCGATGAAGGAATCAGAACCAGCGCCGAGACCATCGGATCCGAAGGACCAGTGCGCTCAGACCTGGACGGAGCCGAAGGCACACTGAATCCCTCGGATCCGAAGCTCGGGCCACGGCTCCGAGAGGTCGGATCCGACAGGCTCGAGGGCAGGGTCGGATCCAAAGTACCGAGTACCGTCGGCGCCGACCCACCCCCGGCTCCAACGCTGCTCGGCTCCGAACGCTCCGAACCCGGATGGCGGGTCGGAGAAGGAGCAATAGGAGTGAAAAAAGGTGTCAAGCTTCCCCCCAAAGGGCGGGGAGGCAAGAGCACTCCCATCTGCAGCTGGGCCTGGATGAACCTTCGCATCATCCGGTCCAATCTGCATCGGATAAACTAAAGGTAGATCTCGAAGAGGTCACCGAGGCAGGCCTGGAATGCCGCCTCGATGACCTCGATGGAGATCGGGCCTCCTCCTCCTCGGGCCCCGGGGAGAAACAAGGAGATCGGAGCCGAGGAGGAGGAGACCTAGGAGCAGTGGAGGGAGAAGCCCGCTTAGCTGGCGGGGCCGAAAAGTACAGTTTTGTACCTACCATAAATGTAGATGTCCGAGAGGTATGTATCTGCAGTCCTAACATATGGGTTGTCCTGCCTCAGGCAGCCCTTCGGTCGGCCGGATTCCAAAGTCTGGGTCTGGCCTCGGCTGATGTCGCACTTCACCCGACGTCATAGCTGCTGTGAATTGGGTATAAAGGCATCAGCCGACGCCATTTTCCTCAGTGTTTCTTGCCCCAGATGTCAGGTGCCCTCTAGGAAGGCTAAATTTGGATAAATGCAAATGATTCCAAACAGTAGAGAGCAAACAGAAATAAACATGTATATACATATATACAAACAAATACACCATAATAGATTCCCCCAGCTAGCTACAAGATGGGCAAATACCCTAGGAGTACCACAGAGGGGAAGGAGGGTGGGTAATCCTGACTGCAGATGCATACCTCTCGGACATCTACATTTATGGTAGGTACAAAACTGTACTATGTCCTTCAAGGATGCATCTGCAGTCCTAACATATGGGTAGAATACCATAGCCAAACTGGGGGAGGAGGTACTAAGATGATTATGGTGTAGTTAAGATCCCTTGCAAAACAGCAGTTGCAAAACCTGCTCGGGATCTGGAGTATAAAGGTAGATTATAATGCTTAGCAAATGTATGCACGGAGCTCCAAGTAGCAGCTTCTAAAATGTCTTTGGTAGCCACTCCTCGTAGGAAAGCTGTAGTAGTGGCTGTAGCCCTTGTGGAGTGAGGTCTGATGTTTTCTGGAGTTGTCTTTCCATGAAAAGAGTAACAAAATCTAATGCAATTTCCTATCCATTTTGAGATTGTCTGTTTTGAAATTGCTTTTCCTTCCATTCCTGTTGCATATGCTACCAGAAGCTGGTCAGTTTTTCTATTGTTCTTGGTTCTGTCCAGATAGTAGCGCAATTGCCTGTGCACATCCAAGGTATGTAGTAGTCTTTCCCCTGTTCTGTGGGTTGGGGAAGAATGTTGGTAGGTGGATTGCTTGGTTCAATGATACCCTGGAGACCACCTTTGGCATAAAAGTAGGATTAGTTCTCAAGGACACTCTATCCTGATGGAAGATAAGGAAGGGCTGTACTGCCATTAATGCCTGTAATTCAGAAACCCTTCTTGCTGAAGTGATTGCAAGCAGGAAAGCAGTTTTCCAAGATAAGAACTGTAATTCTGCTGTCGCTGCTGGTTCGAAAGGGGGAAGTGTTAACTTTTCCAGCACAAAGTTAAGGTCCCATGTAGGCAAAGGTGGCTTCCTTGGAGGCTTTACATTTTTAATTCCTCTTAGAAACTGCCTGAGTAGAGGATGAGAGAAGACTGGAGGATCCATGTTGTATTCTGCTGAAATTGCTGATGCATGAATCTTAATGGAGGAGTAAGACAGGCCATTGTGGAAAAGTTCTGCTAAGTATTCCAGGATGTTAGCTATGTTTGCTAATGATACATTTTCTCCTTTTGTTGCACTCCAAATGAGGTATCTTTTCCATTTGGCTGAATAAGTCTTCCTTGTGGAGGGTCTGCGAGCCTCCAGGATAATGTCTTTAACCCTCTGAGATAAATCTGGGTTATTTTGTTTTATGTAATATTCCAAGCAGCTAGCTGCAGTGTTTTCAAGTTTGGATGTAGGATCTTGTAGTTGTTCTGTGTTAGCAGTAAAGGAACTAGAGGTAGAGGCCATGCGTGCGTCAGAGACATACTCCTCAGTAGCGGGTACCAATGCTGCCTCGGCCAGTCTGGAGCTATCAGGATGATCCTTGGGTGATCTTCTTTGATCTTCAGTAGCACTTTGTGCATCAAAGGAAGAGGTGGGAATGCGTATGCTGTCAGGTTTTCCCAACTGGAGGATAGGGAGTCCACCTTCCAAGCAAGTAGGTGGTATGTCCTTGTGCAGAATTTCCTCAATTTGTGGTTGTGTGGGGATGCGAACAGGTCTATTTCTGGTAGTCCCCATTTCTTTGTAATGGATTTGAAGATGTCTGGATGCAGCATCCATTCGTGGGCATCCGTGGTAGTTCTGCTTAAGGTGTCTGCTAGTATATTTTCTTTTCCTGGCACAAATATGGCCTGGAGCTGAATGTTGAGGTTCAGGGCCAAATTCCACAGGTCCACTGCCATCCGGCATAGAGGATATGAGTGTGTGCCTCCCTGTTTGTTGATATACCACATGACTGTGGTGTTGTCCGTCCTTATCAGCAAATGACCCTGTTGAAGAAACGGTCTGAATGTCTGAAGTGCCTCTTTCACTGCCAGCATCTCTTTTTGATTTATGTGTAGGTTCAGCTGGTCTTGTGTCCATAGGCCTTGTATACACTTGTCCACCATGTGTGCCCCCCAGCCTAGGTCTGAGGCGTCCGTGGTGATAGTCTGGCTTGGGCGAGGTTTGTGGAAAGGCAGTCCTCTGTTCAACTGACAGGCCTGAGCCCACCACAAGAATTCTTGTTTCAGGCATGGAATTATTGGAATCTGGGCTTCTAGACTGTGCTTGTGTCGAGACCATATATTCCTTAGGTACCATTGCAACTTCCTCATATGCAGCCTGGCATGTGGAATCAATATTATGCAGGATGCCATGTAACCCAGGGCTTGCAGGACTTTCCTTGCTGTAAGCTGGTTCTGTGTTGTTAATGCCATGAAATAGAGTGGTAGTTGCTTTTGCTTTTCTGCTGTGAGAAATGCCATTTGATTTGAAGTGTCCAGTTCTGCACCCAAGAATGTTATCCTCTGGGATGGTACCAGCCTTGACTTTTTCATGTTGACTGTGTATCCCAGGGCTTGCAGTAGTTGTATAACCTTTTCCAAATCTTTTGTTAATTTGGTCTTGTTGTCCGCTTGTATTAGGCAGTCGTCCAGGTATGGATAAATCTGAATTCCCTAAAGCCTGCAATGAGCAATTACTGATGCCAGGCATTTTGTGAATACTCTGGGCGCAGTAGATAAGCCAAAGGGCAATGCTGAGAATTGATAATGCTCTGATCCTGCAAGAAATCTGAGGTATCTTCTGCAATCTGGTCATATAGGGACGTGCAGGTATGCCTCCTTGAGATCTAGAGTCACCAGCCAAGACTCCTTGCCCAGCATGGGAAGAAGTTGCTGTAGGGTCAGCATTTTGAATTTTGGAACAATGAGAAATGTGTTCAGAGCGGACAGGTCGAGAATAGGCCTCCATTGGTTTTCTTTCCTTGGTACCAGGAAAAGTCTGGAGTAAAATCCTTGTCCTTGTTCCATAGGTGGAACCTTTTCTATAGCTCTCATCCTTAGTAAGTGGTTGATTTGTCCTAGAGCGTTTGTTTTTTGGTTTGGTGGTAGGTTTGGCATTCCTCTCTTTTTTGGTAGAGTGTGGAAGTGAAACCTGTAGCCTTTGCCTATTGTCTGTAGAATCCACTTGTCTCCTGTAATGTAATGCCAGTTTACGGAAAATAAGGCTAGCTTTCCGCCTAAGGGTGCTTCCAATTGTTCCCTGGTAGGCGGTATCAGAGTCAAGTCATTGTGTCTGTCCTGTGGAAGTGGTAGTAGCTGGATCTGTGGCAGTACTTCTCTGGTTGTTAGGCTGCCACTGACGTCCCCTGTAGGCACCTCTGGATTGACCTCTGCCTCTTGGGCACCTATTTCTGCCTCTCTGTGCTCTGGAGGTGTCTGGAAAGGACCAATTCTTCGAAGGCCAATTTCTACTAAACCTCGGAGGCTGGACCTGTAAGAAATCCTTGACTGTTTGGACAGATTTTGCTTTTTCTTCCACCTTCTTTAGCACTTGCTGTGCAGGGGAGCCAAACAAACTGTGTTTCTCCATGGAAGCATCTAGGAGCTTTGACTTTACATGGTCTGGTAAGGATTGTTCTTTTAACCATGCATGCCTTCTGATCACTGTTCCAGTCATAGCTGATCTAAAGGAAGCCTCCAGTGCATCATAGCCGCATTTTAAGGAATGATTACTGACCTGCTGAGTGTTATGTACCAAATCCTGAAGGGACTTACGGTCTATAGGTTCAGGAGAGGACAGTTTTTTATTTAGCTGGTCTAACAGAAATTCCTGATACTGAATCATGTGGAATTGACAGTTTAAGGCCCTAGCCGAAAGAGTAGCAGAAGTATAAACTTTTTTACCCCATCTCTCTAATGCTCTAGATTCTCTTTCAGAGGGGAGGGGGGTTTTGGCAGAGGCAGCTGCTACAGCTTTGGGGCCCTGTGAAATGGTTTCTGGATCTGCAATAGGAGCCTTATACAAGTGAAAGTGTGTGTCCGGGACCCTGTAATATCTGTCGGGCTTAGCAGGGGCCGGGGGGGAAGAGAGTCAGGGGCAGTACAGGAATCATTAAATGCATCATCCACAACTGTTAGTACTGGAGGAATGGCTAAAGGCCTATGCTGTGGTAAATGTAAAAAGGTCCTAAGCCTTTTCCTTGAATCTGAAAAATCCTGGCCCTGCCATTGAAATTGCTCTCTCATAGCATGTAAGGTTTCCCCAAAAGAAAATTCCTCAGGAGGAGAGGCAGAAGGAATGGAGTCTTCTGCATCAGAATCCTCATAAGGAGAATAAGGGCCTTCTGGAGGATTTGAGTTTTCTGAGTCATCCGAGGAATAGTCTGTAGAAACTGGATCCGGGGGCTCTGCTCTAGGCCTCTTCTCTGGAGGGGGTTGAGAGGCCCTGTCTGGGTGAGGTTGGGATCCCCTGATCAAAGAGATGAGATCCTCAGCCAGGCTGAGCATTTGGGAACTAGAGGTAGGCCTGTGTGAGGGGGTTTTAGCAGGCAAGGCCTTAGAAGATTTAGCTGCTTTAGCCCTAGAAAAAGCCTTGATAGACATAGATGCAGGGGGCCTAGCAGCTCCACGTGCAGGAGTAGATATGTCTAAAGGAATAGTATCTGATAAATCCTGGGTGCCTGCTACAGCAGGAGAAATTTCAGTAGCAGATTCAGCCATGCTGTGTGAGGCCTCGGCTGTCGGAGGCAAGCTTTCGGCCAAAGGAAGAACCGAGGACTCTGTTTCAGCCGAAACTGAGACACTCGCGGTTGGCTTAACCGTGGTTTCGGCCGAAACCGCGGACCGCGAGTGTCGGTCCTTTTCCTTACGCTTTTTAGCTAATTGTGAAGTCGGAGTCTCCGACGGCATTTTGTAAGCAAAAGCGGGACCAAAAAACTCCTCTGCAAACTCCGACCGACGTCTAAGTGTCCGTCGGTTGAAGGAAGCACAGGCTAGACAAGCTAATACGTCGTGGTCTGGGCCTAAGCAAGGAAGGCAGTAAGAGTGGAAATCCTTATGAGGTATTTGTTTCCCACAAGTTAAACAATTATTTACTTTTTCTGACATTGGCTGAGGCAAGAAAGAGTCCCCAACGGGGTACTTAGCTTTAGAAGTCTTCGGTAGTAGAAATCTCTGGATCTGACCGACCGGCACTTGCGAACAGCTTCTGCTTCGGGCACCGCACGGCAAGAAAGACTGAGGAAAATGGCGTCGGCTGATGCCTTTATACCCAATTCACAGCAGCTATGACGTCGGGTGAAGTGCGACATCAGCCGAGGCCAGACCCAGACTTTGGAATCCGGCCGACCGAAGGGCTGCCTGAGGCAGGACAACCCATATGTTAGGACTGCAGATGCATCCTTGAAGGACATCGGAGGTCTCGGCCTGCCGCTTGTGGTGCTTCTCCCTCTGTTTCTCCCTCCTGGCCTCCCTGTCCTCCGACACTTTAGTGGGAGTTTGAGTCCCGGACGGAGGAAGGGGGGCAGGAATGGCAGCAACCACAAGCTGTGGTGGAGCCACGGGAGCAGCGGAGGCCGGAGCTGAGTCCGGGGGTAAAAAGTCCCGCCAAGACCAGCTTCGACCTCCGCTCTTTCAGTGCCTGGGGTTGAACGCTGCACAAATGGTACAGTCTGAGGAGAGGTGTTCAACCCCAAGGCACCGAACGCACCGAGTGTGGCCATCAGCCGGGGAGAGCTTATGGCCACACTCGGTACATTTCGAAAAAATGGCTTTTGGGGCCTCAGCCATACTTAAAAGTAAAAGGTAGAACTACACAAACACACAGGACCCAAAAACACAACACAGACACACACTCACTAACTACCAAACGAAGGGAGGGAACTAATTAAAGAAATATATATTTTTATACTAAAAGGTACCTAACACTTACAAACGTTAAATTTTGAAACAAAAAAGGAAAGTTTGACAGAAAAAATAGACTTATCTGACAATTCACTTGCTGAGCTCAAGGGGATCCAGCTATCCACAAGCGCGGCAAACTAGATCTGAGGTCATGGAGGGTTAGCAGGGCATTATGGGTGAAGGGAGGAGCTCGGATCCATTAGCTTGAAACAAGCTGCTGGCTCGGATCCGATATCGGATCCAAGACCCACAGGTTGCTGATAAATTAACTCCCTACTTCAGATTGTATAGTTATCCCCTTGGGAAAAACCATGAACCCATGAATTACCACATAGGTGGCAGTACACTAAACACCGAAAGTGTGATGAGAGACTTGGGGACACAGGTGGACAGTGGTCTCACCTTCGATAATCACATCGCCACAACAGTCAGGAAATCCTTCTATGTGGCACACCTCATCACCAAGGGCTTTTCATCCAGGAAAAAGGATGTCATTGTCCCACTGTACACATCCCTCATTAGACCCATTATAGAGTATAATGCCCCATTTGGTATGTACCTCAAGACATCTGCAACAACTAGAATGGCCGCAGAAATACCTCACTAAATGAATCACAAGCCTAAAGCAGATGCCATATGTTGACCGTCTAAAAAAAACTCCAGCTATACTCTGTGGCATATCGTCTACTCAGAGGCGATTTCTGCTACACATACAAGGCCATGTCAAACCCTGAGCTGTTGGACATGCTCCACTTAAAGAAATCCCAATCCCTCAGAGCCAAACGCTCCAGGGATCTAAACCCCATCATCACAATGAACAAAACATGCTGGAGGGATAGGTTCCTGACTCAGAGACTCCCCATACTCTGGAACAGACTGCCCATACATGTAAGCAGAGCACCTCCTTGGCCCTCTTCAAAAGGAACCCTGATGATTGGATGGGAGTCAGGAAATTCACCCCAGGGATCATGTCAGTCGTCCTGCTAGACAGGGGTCCAGGGAAGTAAATATTGTGGGAAGAAATATACAGGGAATTGTTATGGCTAGGCTTGTATAGGCGCTAGGGCCGACAGCCTAGTACCAACCCATGAACCTAAGATATGCACTTTTTAAAACCCTTATCCATTATCTAATGGAATCTAGCACCTAACTAAACTAACCCTAGCACACAGAGAAAGTACCACATAAAAACCCTAAAAGCTGGGAAAAAAACACAAACTAACTCAAAACTACTACTAACTAGAACCTAACTCATACTATTAACTACAAAAAACTACTGCCATCAGTACACAAACACACACACACACTATACTAACAAACTACCTAACCACTTTAAACAAAAAAGCAGGTAGAGATGCAAACGCACAAAAAAATATCTACGGAGGATACAGTGAAAGGAGTACACAATTGAGCTGTTGTCCAGAATGGTGGCAAACTAGACCTGGGGTAGCTCTGGCTGATCGCTGGTTTACAGGTAAAGGAAGCAGAACTTGTCAAGCTGAAGTCTTTGGAAGTGGGTCAGCATCAGATCCGACAACCCACCGGTTGAATCCAGAAAGAAAAGACATTGGATCAGCATTAACATTAGTTTTGAAGCCTTGCCCTTGGGTCTGCAAGGAGGCCTACCCATGGGGTGGCTAATACCTCATAAGATCAGACTGGTTCTGCCATTTTTCTTGGGGGAGGGGGCTGGGGGTTGAGGCATTCCCAATTGAAGAATTGGTCTGAACTTTTTATATCTAGAGTCTAAAGCTCCCTCACAAAAATGGAGAGGAGACTGTTAAAACATGGAACTACTCTTTTGGCTGGGAAAGGATCTGTTGCTGTCAAACCGTCTACCAATGCACATACTGTCTACTCTACTGTCCCTTCTCAAAAGACATTTTCAACTGCTGGGTGCGTAAAAATTTGAAGTAAATTTTCAACCATTTGGGAAAATTCTTATACTTCCATGTGGGAAAGTAAAACACTTTAAATGTTTAGTCTTGCCCCCAACAGTTCTTTGAGGCTCATCACAAAAAGGAAAACACTGTCCAATACAGTTTTCAACTGTCAGCTGAAATGCTCAGGAAGCAGATGCACCAGAAGCCATATAGGCTGCCCAATAACCAGGCCTGAAACTATTAATTCTATTGCATGCTACAGTAG
The DNA here is from genome assembly GCF_019279795.1 of Protopterus annectens. NCBI lineage: Eukaryota > Metazoa > Chordata > Ceratodontiformes > Protopteridae > Protopterus > Protopterus annectens. The sequence continues at coordinate 418,226,420 of NC_056739.1, forward strand.
CACTTATATCATGCTTAATGACTTAAAGGCCTGTTTGAAAAAGTTTATTTAAGAGAAAATATTTAAAGGTAGCATCTGGGATCCACTTCAATATCTTCCACTTTTTTAATGCCTTCTTGATAATGCAGCAGGTCTGTCCAGCATGCAAGTACTCTAATGCCTAGTGTGGCAGACATACAGATCTTTTTTCCAAGTCAAAGTCAAGCATTAGACTTATTTGGCAATATGCCACTGGCAGGTGCCAGCTTTGATCCTCTACCCGCATCCAAAAAGTGACAGCAGTACTACCCAGTTTTGGAGCAACACTTAAATTTCTCCCATCTAGTAAAAAACAGTGTTTCCCTGACAGCAGTAGTAGGTTAAACCCTAATAAGGCGCTTTCAAAGGTATTCATGAAGAACTATTCATGGGGCTCTAACTCTATGGCCGATGAGTATTCAGCACATAGATCTAATCATATCCACACAGACACAAATCGCTGTGTGAAACAGGCTCATGGCCATGAACCTACTTAACCATAAGCCAAGTATTAGGCTAGCTGCCCTTATGGACCATTTCAAGCCTAGCCAATTTTCCTTCTAAAGGTGAGAAGGAAATCCTGTACCTTGTGTCTGAGGTAAACAGCTTACCCATTATATCAACCCCCAACCCCTGTGATTTCATAGTTGGGGGATGAAGGCCCTGCACAGTAATGTCTGAAACATTCTTCAGTGTAGTCAACAAACAGGGCTGAAGGAGGTACTGTAAAGACTGAGACAACAGACTTCAGGCCTATTGAAAGCAGTCAGGGAAGATCAAAGCATTTAGACCTGCTTTGTTTATGGACAATAATGTCAGAAAGGAGAGAAACCGCTCTTTTTAAGAAACTTGCTAGTCAGCTGAAGAAACCAGGAAAACACCCAGCTGTGACATAAAAAAAAGAGTCCTGGAGGGCTTGGGTTGTCAGTTTCCTGGTCATCCTCCAAAGGAGTACGTGGCAGAGAGGGCTATATCCATAAATCAGACTGCAGCTAAAAAAATAAAACCACAAAAAAGTACAGTTTTGTACACTTAGCATAAATGTAGATGTTCGAGTATATTCACTGTTGTAGTCATTACATTTGGGTAATCTTCTGGCAGGTTGCCCTCAATCGGCCTGAATAACAAAGCCTTAGGTCCTGCGTTGGTTGCGGTCTCCTCTTCCATGACGTCAGGTCGTCAGGGGGATAAAACATGCAGCCGATGCCATTTTATTCAGTTTTTCTTGCCCCAGATGTCAGGTGCCCCCAAATGGGGAGCAAAAAATATATATATAAGTAAATAGTAAATATATATAAAGGCACTTTAAGAAATTAGAAGTTATGTACTCACCATAACGTACCATCTGAGTAGGTGTATTCATTTGTCTGCAACCTGTGGGGTTATGGATCCGAACCGGCATGGTTTTCCAGCTATGGATCCAAGCTCTCAGCTCCTCCCCTCACCCATAATGCCCTGCTCTACCCTCATGACCTCAGATCGAGTTTGCCAACAGCAAGAACACCCTGAAAAGGGTAACAGATAATATGCAGGAAACTGAAAGGCCAGGGGGATAGGAGGGCGGGATGGTTGCAGACAAATGAATACACCTACTCAGATGGAACGTTATGGTGAGTACATAACTTCTAAATCTGAAGTAGGAGATTCATTTGTCTGCAACCTGTGGGACAGAGTCCCCAGCTACCTGAATCTTGGGCGGCCATCATGGAAGGATATTCCGAGCACCGCTGAGCCAAATGATGCTCTACCCTAGATGCAAGATCCAACTTATAGTGGGAAATAAAAGTATGAGATGAAGCCCACGTGGCTGCTGCACAAATATCATCTAGAGGAATCCTAGCCTTGAAGGCTGCCGAGGTAGATACTGACCGGGTTGAATGGGCATGTACACCTCCGTGCGGCCTTCCTGAAGCTTGATAAGCCAATAAGATGCACTGTGAAATCCAGCGAGACAGAGAAACTTTGGAAATTGGCTTGCCCAAATTAAATTTAGCAAAGGAAATAAACAACTGGTCGGATTGCCTATGACCAGCCGTTCTGTTTAGATAAAATCTAAGTTGCCTGTGGACATCTAATGAGTGAAGCTTGTATTCACCTTTGTTTTCATATTTAGGAAGAAAACAGGGAGGTTAATGGACTGATTAATGTTTGCTTCAGAAGCAACTTTAGGAAGAAAGGACGGTTGGTCCTGAGGTAAACACGGTCCGGATGAAATACCAAGTAAGGAGGTTTAGCTGATAATGCTTGAAGCTCTGAAACTCTCTTGGCCGATGTAATGGCTACCAAAAGGCTGTCTTGTAAGATAAGAATTTGAGATCCACCGTGAGCCGCTGGTTCGAAGGGGGCGGTCAAGGCCTGGAGAACCAAAGAGAGGTCCCAAGGAGGAACCGCTTGTTTTACACGCGGCCTGAGAACAAAAGTACCTTTAAGGAAAATTTTACACAACTTGGCTGACATAAGAGGATTAGAGTCATGTCCAATGTGATAATGAGAAATTGCCGCCAGTTGTACTTTGACTGTGGAACTGCTGGCACCATCGTTAAAAGAGTGGTTAGAAAGTCAAGCATTAAGGGGAGAGGAATCGTGAAGGGATTCAGGCCTTGCCGCTCCGCCCACAAAGAAAACCGTTTCCACTTGCTGCGTAGACTTTCCTGGTGGACGGTTTATGAGCTGCCACCAGTATTGCCTTAACAGGTGACGAAATACCGGGAGTCCTAATCAAGAGTGGAACTGGAGCAGCCAAGCGGTCAGCTTCAGGTTGTCCAGGTTCGGAGGAGGTATGCAGGATGGATGGGATATCAGATCCGAATGGGATCTAGAATCCAAGGAGGATTCACCGAGTGAGACCTTAGAAAGGGGAACCAGATCTGTCGAGGCCAGAACGGAGCAATGAGAATCATTCTGCAACCCACCAGAGAGGCTTTCTGAAGAACTTGGAGCATCAGAGGCAAGGGTGGATAAGCGTAAAGAAGACCGGGTGGCCAAGCATGCACCAGAGCGTCTCTTGGAGAACCTCCTGGAGGGTATCAGAGCGAAAAACTGTCGCACTTGGTGTTTGAGGGAGAGGCAAAAGATCGCATGAAGGAGTTCCCCACCGTGCGAATATGCGTTCCGCTACTTGAAAATTGAGAGACCACTCGTAAGGGGTCAGAATGGTGCGACTGAGCTTGTCCGCTAGGATGTTGGACCGACCCGGAATGTGCGTTGCTATTAGAAAGCGGTTGGTGGAGATTGCCCATTCCCAAACTCTCATGGCTTCTCGACAAAGGGGTAAGACCTTGTTCCCATTGCTTGTTGATGTACCAGACCACAGACATGTTGTCCGATTGAATCGCAATTGTTCCCAAGGGAAGAAAGTCCTGAAGTGCTAGCAACGCTAAGAGCACTGCTCTCATCTCTAGAACGTTGATATGCAGTAAGGTCTCTGTATCGTTCCACGTGCCTTGGACGGTCCGCCAAGAATGCCCCCACCCGAGGCGGGAGGCGTCCGTGGTCACCGTGGCGAGGGGGGAGAAGGACAAAATGGGCGGCCTCCGTGGAGATCTGGAGAGTGAAGCCACCACAGGAGGGACCGCTTGCAAGCCTTGCTGATCGCAATGGGATGATGCATAGGAGAGCAAGGTATGACCACTGTACTAAGAGAGTCCACTGGAGGATGCATATTGAGCCTGGCAAGAGGAAGAAGTGCTATAGCAGACGCCATGGACCCTAGAGCCCTCAGGACCAACTCCGGAACAGAACTTGAGTGGAGAATGGCCCGCACCTGGAGCTGCAGATTTTGAACTCTGTCCGCAGTGAGGAAGGCTCGTAAACTCCTTGTGTCTAGCCTGGCCCCTATAAAATCTAAGAGCTGTGTGGGCGCCAGGTTGGATTTCTTTGTATTTATTGTAATGCCCAGAAAGGGAGCAAGATGGAGAAAGGAGTCTCGCGCCAATAATAGTAGATGCCTTGTTGGAGCGGTAAGAAGCCAGTCCAGGTAGGGAAAGACCTGCACCCCCTGAAGCCTCAGGTGGGCCGCTACCACTGCTAATACTTTGGTGAACACCCTGGGGGCTGTGGTGAGACCAAAGGGAAGGACCCAGAACTGGTAGTGACTGGCTCCCAGCCGGAAGCGGAGGAACCTCCTGGAGCGCCTGTCCATCAGGATGTGGTAGTACGCATCTTTGAGGTCTATAGAGCACATCCAGTGATTTTCTCCCAGAAGGGGGAGAATAGACTGCAGAGTGACCATTCGGAATTTTTCCTTGGGGACTGCCAGATTCAAGAGAGAAAGGTCTAGAATTGGTCTTAGTTCCCCCGTCTTCTTTGGCACTAAAAAGAACCTGGAGTAGAACCCTGATCCGATCTGGTCTGGGGGGACGGGCTGGATGGCTCTTTTCTTTAGCAGATGGCCAATTTCTGCCAAAGCGGCCTCCCGTTGACCGGGTGGAACGTCTGGGAGGGACTTCAACTTTGGAAAGTGAAAAGGGATGCGGTATCCTCTGGATATGATTTGGAGAACCCAGCGGTCTGATGTTATGGACTCCCATGCTGCTAGGTGCCCTGAAAAACGTCCCCCGACTGCCTCCAGAGTGGAGCAGCCGGGCAACCCCTCAGGGTTGCTGCGCGGGCCGTTCAGAGAAAGGTTCTCTGGACCCGAAGTTTCTGGGAGCCCCTCTGCCTCTAGGGCGGCGTCCTCCCTGTCCTCCTCTGCCACGGAAGGACTGGTTGTCCGGAGCAGGCTGGGACTGCTGCGACTTCCGGAACCACATCTTCTTCTGACCCTTTTGGTTCCTAGAGTAGGGCCTCTGGGGTGCAGAGAAGCGGATTCCGACGGCAGACAGCGTTTTCCCATCCTTCTCGCTCTGGGTCAAGGTTTCGCGAACGGTTTTGCCAAAGAGGGCAGAACCATCGAAGGCGCAAACGACGCTTTGAAGGGCTCAGAAAAATCGCAGTGACGGAGCCAGGCCTGACGTCTAGTGACTAGGCCTGCCCCTGCGGCTCTAGCGGCGCCTTCCGTAGCGTGGGAGAGTAGCCGCATAGAGGTAATAGAAACTGATCTAAGAGTGGCCATGCGGGTGGAGTGCAGAACCCTGTCCTCCTCCGACATGGACTCTGGGGGAGATGCAGCGTATTCTTTAATGAGATCTCGCTGCATCCTAATGACTTGTGCCAGGTAGTTCAGCGCCCTTACCGAGAAGGTCGCTGAACTAAACATCCGCTTCCCCAAGCGGTCCATCATCCGAGACTCCTTGCTCAGGGGATGGACTGAGGGACTCTCCTGAGCAAGTTCCCTCTTGGTGGCCGCCGCCGTCAACATGGCATCTACCGGAGGCCCCTTACTCCAATGGGCACGGTCGGACGGTGGGCTGAGGATCCTATTGGGCCTCTTTGGAATTGGCTCCACGGTGTCCGGTTCCTTCCAAGAGGTAGACGGGCCCGCTTCAAATGCCTCCAAGAACACGGACTCATCCGAGGAAGACTTGGGGGCAGACCACCCCCCCCCCCTTATACGGAGCATTTCCATGATGTCTCCAAATGAGACATCCTCGGGGGGTGACCGTGGGGAGCCTTCCCCTTCCTCCAAGTCCGTGTCTTCCGTGAGAGACTCGGGGGAGTCAATGTGCCTCCTTTTGCACGTATGCTTGCGAGGAACATCCTCTGGGGGGCTGTCAGAGGACTCCTCGCAAGCAGCAACTTGTTCCATTGGAGCAGCTTGGGGCACAGAAGCGGGCTGTCCCAAGGGCTGGATGGTGGAAGCCTGGCCCAGTGCAGAGGGAGCGCGGGACGGAGCCGAAACAAGTGCCGGGGGTCCGGAGACCCTCAACAGGGCCCTCTCCACTACATCAAACGCCGAAGGGGAGCCGACCTCGACCAAAGGATCAGACAATCGGCTCCCCCTCGGATCCGAAGAGTGGATCGGAGCCGGCGGCGCTTCGGATCCGGGACAGTGCGCTCCGACACAGGCGGGCGCGGCGAGCACTGATCCCCGGATCCGAGGCTGGGAACCAGGCTCCGAGAGGGCGGATCCGATGCACTCGAGGGCAGGGTCGGATCCGAAGTACAAAGTACTATCGGCACCGACCCACCCCGCTCGGCTGCTCGGCTCCAGCTGCTCCGAACCCGGATAGCGGGTCGGAGAAGGAGCAATCGGTTTGAAAAAGGGCGTTGAGCTCCCCCCCAGAGGGGGGGGGAGGCAAGAGCACTCCCATCTGCATCTGGGCCTGGATGAACCTTCTCATCATCCGGTCCAGATCAGCATCCGAAGGCTATCGTGGATCTCGACGAGGCTACCGAGGTAGGCCTGGAGTGCCTCCTCGATAGCCTTGACGGAGATCGGGTCTCCTCCTCCTCAGGTCCCGGTGAAAAACACACTGGAGACCGGAGCTGAGAAGGAGGAGACCGAGCAGACGATGGAGCCGACAGAGCCGGGAGAAGCCGCTTGGCTGGCGGGGCGAAACAGAGGTCTCGCCCGCCGCTTATGGTGCTTCTCCCTCCGGTCCTTTCTTAGCATCCCTCTCCTCCGAACCAGAAAGCGGGAGGTTGAGTCCCAGGAGGAGGAGGGGTGCCAGAGAGGATAACCGTAGGCACGGTTACTCCCGAAGGAGCGGAGGCCGTAGCCGAGTCCGGCGGTAAAAGGCCTGCCAGAACAAGCTTGGACCTCCGCTCCTTCAATGCCCTGGGGTTGAACCCTGCACAAATGGAACAACCAGATGTGAGGTGTTCAACCTCCAGGCATCTAACACACCGAGTGTGGCCATCAGCTGGGGAAAGCTTATGGCCACACTCGGAGCATTTAGAGAAGATAGATTTGGGTTGGTCTGCCATCCCAATCTAACACAGAAGTTACTAAAACTAAAAGTAACTAAACAACAAAAATACACTCACAGGCCCAACACACACACACACTACGCCAACAGCGAGGGGAGGGATATAACTTTTAGATTAACTCTAAAAAGTAAATATATCAAAGGAGGAACCTACACTTTCACACAAAAAATCAATAACTTTAAAATTCTGAAATTTAACACTTAAACTAGCACTTAGCTTGAGAGCTTGAGAAACAAATCCAGTCACCATGCGCGGCAAACGAGATCTGGGGTCATGAGGGTAGAGCAGGGCATTATGGGTGAGGGGAGGAGCTGAGAGCTTGGATCCATAGCTGGAAAACCATGCCGGTTCGGATCCGATATCGGATCCATAACCCCACAGGTTGCAGACAAATGAATCTCCTACTTCAGATCAAACTTTACCTTCAACTAAAAGCAAATACACCACAAAGGCTTTTGAACATAGTGAAAGAAAGAAGAGCTATAGAAAGGGGGGTGGCGGGTGTGTAATCCGGTCTGCAACAGTGAATACACTCGAACATTTACATTTATGTTAAGTGCACACAACTGTACTATATTCTTTGCGTTTCACTGTTGCAGTCATTACATTTGGGTAGAATCCCAAAGCTATGGATGGGAGGATTGAACTAAACAGCATTAGGAGCGGCTATAAGGCCCTGCAAGATCTCTGCAGTGGCAAAGCCTGCCCTGGATTTGGAGAAGAGAGGTAAATGATAATGCTTTGTGAAAGTATGAACAGAACTCCAAGTAGCAGCTTCTAGAATGTCTTTGGTTAGAAGGCCTCTGAGAAAAGCTGCTGAAGTAGAGGCAGCCCTGGTGGAATGTGATCGAATCCCCTTGGGAATAGGTTTGCCAAGGTGCAAATAGCAGAAACGAATGCAGTGGCTTATCCATTTAGAAATTGTCTGCTTTGATATAGCCTTCCCCTCTGACTCTGCAGCACATGCTACCAGTAGTTGCTCAGACTTTCTTAGAGATTTGGTCCTATTTAGGTAGAATCTTAGTTGTCTGTGTACATCCAATGAATGCAGAATTCACTTGTTCTGCAGATTTGGGTAAAAAGTTGGCAGGTGAATTGTCTGGTTAAGAGCCACACTGGATACCACTTTAGGCATAAAAGAAGGATTGGTCCTGAAAGACACCCTGTCCGGGTAAAATATAATAAAAGGCTCCACTGTCATGAGAGCCTGTAGTTCTGAAACCCTTCTTGCTAAAGTGAGTGCCAAAAGAAAAGCTGTTTTCCAAGATAGAAATTTTATATCCGCAGTAGCTGCTGGTTCAAAAGGTGGCAGGGTGAGTTTTTCCAGCACAAAACTGAGGTCCCATGCAGGAGTTGGTGCCCTTCTGGGAGGCCTTACATTTTTGGTCCCTCTAAGATACTGTTTAAGCAGAGGATGAGAAAAGAGGGGAGGCTCTGTGTTGTAATGAGCTGAGATGGCAGAGGCATGGATTTTTATTGAAGAGAAATATAGGCCCTTTTCAAGCATCTCAGTCAAATATTGTAAAATCTGTGGAATATTGGGCTTTGCTGCATCTATTCCTTGTGCTTGATTCCAAGCACAGAATCTCTTCCATTTATCAGCATAAGATTTCCGAGTACTAGGCCTTCGGGCTTCCAAAATGACATCCATCACAGATTTACTGAGAGGTGTTGTTTGAATAATTCGTTGATTAGCCATGCTGCAAGATTCAGAGTTTGGAGCTGAGTGTGCAGAGTTTTACAGTTCTGCTGATACAGTAGATGAGGTATTTGAGGCAAGTACCATGGAAGAAGGTGAGACATATGTATTGGTGTGACTTTATTGCTCAATAGTGTGCATTGTTGTCTTACATAGTTTTAAACATTCCCCTGTATTACTATACTACCAATGTTGTGCTACATTTTCTTATTCATCTTTGTACCTATATTCATAGCTCTATTCAGTAAGAATCATCCTACTAATATGACAATAGGAAATATCTCTATAATAGCTAAAACTTACAATGTACTTATGACTTGTAAATACTATTTTGTAGTGCGGAGCTTTTCACCCTGGGCCTCCACTGAAAATGGACATGTATCCAGTTGGACCAGCCCGGTCAACAAATGTAAAATAAATAAATACCTTAGAAGCAGGTACCAGTGCTGGTGGGGCCAGTCCGGAGCAATTAGGATCATTTTTGGTTTTTCCTGTCTGGCTTTTAGTAAGACCTTGGAGAGTAGAGGCAGAGAGGGAAAGGCACAGATGGATAGGTTTTTCCAACTGAAGGATAGAGCATCCACATTCCATTCTTTTTGTGATGAGTTCTTGTGCAGAATTTGTCCAACTGATAATTTTGGGGAGAGGCAAATAGATCTATGTCTGGCTCCCCCATTTCTGTGTTAACATGCTGAAGATTTCTGGATCCAGTTTCCATTCGTGTGGGTCCATAAGATTTCTGCTTAGGTTGTCTGCCAGAATATTTTGCTTTCCTGACAGGAACTGAGCTTGAAGATGTATTTGGTAAGTCAAGGCTGTGTTCCACAAAGCCATGGCTAGTCTGCAAAGGGGGTAGGAATGTGTAAGCCCCTGCTTGTTTATGTGCCACATAACCGTGGTGCTGGATGAAGTAAGTCCTTGAAGGCTGTCAGAGCACTTTGAACAGCTAGCATCTCTTTCTGGTTGAGATGCAGAACCATTTGGTTTGGGTTCCATTTTCCCTGAATGCATCTCCCTGCCAGGTGGGCCCCTCAAGCATAGTCTGATGCATCTGTAGTTAGGGTTTGGGTGGCAGGGGGTACAGTGAATGACAGTCCCTTGTTTTGGTGACATGTCTCTGCCCACCAAAGAAACTCCTGTTGTAGGCAGGGAATGATAGGAATCATTGTTTCCAGGCTGTGACAATGCTGACTCCATAGACTTTTTAGGTACCACTGAAGTTTCCCTCATATGCAGTCTCGCATATGGAATTAGTAGAATACAGGATGCCATGAACCCCAAAGCCTGCAGAATTTGTCTTGCAGATAACTGGGCTTTAGTTGCCACTTGTCTGAAGTATGTTGTCAGTTGCCTTTGTCCGGCGTGAGGTAAGCCACCTGGGCAGTTGTATTCAAGCTTGCACCCAGGAATGTAATTACTCGAGAGGGTACCAGTTGTGATTTCTGTTCATTTATGGTGTACCCTAGGCATGCTAGAAGCCTTTTTATAAATGCCAGATGTTGAAAAAGAGTGTCCTTGTCCTCTGCTTGAATGAGACAATCGTCCACATAAGGATAAATTTGAATGCTTGTCTGCAGAATGCAATTACTGGTGCCAGGCACTTTGTAAAGACCCTGGGCGCAGTAGATAAGCCAAAGGGCAGTGCAGAGAATTGGTAATGCAAAAAAACCTGCTTTGAAGTGGAGTATCTTCTGCATGATTCCCTTATTGGGATATGCAGGTATGCCTCTTAAGTCTAGAGTTACTAACCAAGCATTCATGCCTAGCATAGGCAGTAGCTGTTGTAAAGTCAGCATTTTGAATTTTGGAATGTCCAGGAACGTGTTCAGAATCGATAAGTCCAGTATTGGACGCCATGAATTGTCTTTTCTGGGTACCAGGAAAAGTCTTGAATAAAAACCTTGTCTTTTTTTCTTTTCTGGAACCGGTTGAATAGCCCCCATATCCATGAGGGACCCGATTTGCTTCTGGGCCTCTGCCAACTGGTTTTGTGGCAGATCCGGCCATCCGTTTGGAATTGGCAAAGTATGGAAATGAAATCTGTACCCCTGGGATACTATGTTTAATACCCACTTGTCCTGGGTAATTAACTGCCAATTTTGAGCATGAAGTGCTAGTTCCCCCCCCAAGGGGGCTGCCAAAAGATAAGTGTTTGGTGATGGTAGAGGAAAGTCATTGAGACTGCTTACTGTAGGGTTGTGCTTTGTTTCCCCCAGATCTGGAGGTGGAGGCACCCCCCATTGCTTTGACCTGTAAGAACCCTGTGATTGGTATCGGGAGCCTTTTGAGTGCCTGGATTTGCCCGGAGCGGCTCTGTTGGACACAGGAAAGTACCAATTTTTAGTAGGCCAGTGCCTACTGAATCTGGGTGGCTGCATTTGCAAGAAATCTTTTACAGTTTGCATAGATTTAGCTTTGTCTTCAATTTTCTTTAAAACCTCTTCTGCCTTATTACCAGAGTATCATGCTGCAAAGGGGCATCCAACAATTTAACTTTAACATGATCAGGCAGACTTTGCTTCTTGAGCCAGGCATGCCTTCTAATCACGGATCCAGTAACGGCGGCCCTACAAGAGGCCTCCAAGGAATAAACCACACTGCAAAGTATGCTTTCCAACCTGTATTGCTGAATGCAATAATTCCTGTAACTCTATTTTCCATACAATCAGAAATCAACACAATTTTCTGTTTCAGTAAGCCCATAACATGCTGTTGATATTTAAGCATACGAAACTGGCAGTTTAAAGCTCTGATTGCCAAGTTTGCAGACATATAAACCTTCTTACCATCTATCCAGTGCCCTGGAATCTCTATCAGAAGGGGTAGGATTTTTGGCTGTAGAGGGCTTTACACTCTTGGGACCCTGAGAAATAGTCTCAGGATCAGCAGCAGGATTTTTGAAAAGAAATTTGTGGAAGTCAGGAACCCTGTAATATCTGTCTGGCTTACTAGGAGCCGGAGGCAGGGAATCAGGAGCCATGCTTGATTCCGAGAACACATCATCCACAATGTCTAATACAGGGGGTATTGCCAAAGGCCTATGCTGAGGAAGAAGGAAATCCCTACGCCTCTTTTTTGATTCAGAGACGTCCTGACTCTCCCAGTGAAAATGTTCCCTTAAAGTATGCAAGTCTCTCCAAAACAGTAATCCTCAGGAGGAGATACAGATGGGATGAATTCCTCTGCATCAGAATCCTCACAGGGTCGAATAGAAAATTCCTGATCAGAAGAAATGGAAACCTGATCTGAAGATTCATAATCAGTGCCTTGCCTAGGCCTCTTAGCAAGGGGGGGGGGGGTTGGGAAACCCTGATCAAGGTAATTAAATCCTCAGCCATTTTGAGTATCTGTTTTTTAGGCATAGGGGCCTGAGCACGTGGCTTATGCGTCAGTTTTTTAGACAAAGAAGTTGTTTTTGACCTTGTTTTCGCTGCTGGCGTCGGTTTAATATAAAAATGTTGAGGCCTGAAAACACCCTCAGAAGCCGGTGCCTGCTCAGCGGCTCCAGACCCATCCAAGGCAGAGACATCCGCGGGTTTAACAGTCTGAGAATGTCACGGCACACCGGACTCCACATGGGTCTCGGTCGAGGCCTGCGACTCAAAAGTAGCAGGTATCAGGGGCTGCGAAGGCACCTCACTGAGTACTGGCGACTGGCTTAGGAGAAGCTTCGTCGTCGGTTTTGGACCTCGTCGGTCTGTCTCTGTCCCTTTCTTTGCATTTTTTCTGAACTCCGGATTGCTAACCGATGACATTTCAGGATAATTAAATCTTGAACCAAAATATTTCGAAGCAAAAAATATACCGACGCTTAATAGTGCACTGGTTAAATCTAGCACAAAACCAACAGCAAGACACATTGTGATCAGGGCCTAGGCAAGGAATACAGTACAAATTAAAATCCTTATGATCTATTTGCTTCCCACAAGTAATGCAATTAACTTCTACTGACATCGGTAAGGAGCAAGAAAAAGTTTCCTCAACGGGGTACTTAGCTTTAGTTTGAAGACATTGGTTCTGAAACTCAAATATGAAAATTTCAGGAATTGGCCGACCAGCACTTGCAAACTGCTTCTGCTTAGGGCACCGCGCGGCAAGAAAGACTGGATAAAATGGCGTTGGCTGCATGTTTTATACCCCTGAGGTCATGGAAGAGGAGACAGCAACCAACGCAGGACCCAAGACTTTGCTATTCAAGCCAACTGAGGGCAACCTACCAGCAGATTACCCAAATGTAATGACTGCAACAGTGAAACATGAAGAATATCAGCACTGTTGCCTCTCACCTTTTGACTGTGTCTCCTAATAATGTCCGCAAGGTGTGAAAGCCAGCTCTGCAGCAGGACACCTCAAAAATCTAGAAGTCAGATGGGATGGCTGAATGTTTGCTTACTGCATAATCACCATAAGTGATTTGTAGAACAGAGATGCAACAGCCTGAGAGGCACTCACCTGGCTGTTAGGAAGACCACTGCCCAACTGCCTGTTTTGGCCTCCCCTACATCTTCACCGGCATTCTCAAACCCCAAAGCAAGTTTGCTTGTGTCAAATGTCAGGGAAAATCCTACTGCACTTCAGTATTAGGGAAAATCCTAGTGCACTTCAGTATTAGGGAGAGGAGCCACCAAGTCAGGTTAATATGTTGGTAATTTTTTTGAGGTAGATGCAGTCTCCAAATCACGACTCTAATAGGCAAATTAAAAATACAAGTATAAAGGCACAAATCCCCAAATGGGTACTCACAGCTCTGGATTCACATGAAAAGTACCAGAGGGGCTGGTGTAATTGTTAAGGTGATTGCCTCAAAGACGCAAGGTAAAGGGTTTGATTCTTGGGAAGCATGGTGCTAAAAAAACAAAAAGGCCTCCTGGGTTCAATAGCCTAGTATTCACTGATGTGATGCGAGGCAGACATACAGGCAGAAACACCCCCCCCCATCTACAATGAATTTCATAATGACATCCACAGTGTGGGAGAGAAAGGCCTTGCACAAAAATGTCTGAAAGCTCTGACATGAAGCTGGATGATCAGGTGGCCTTCTGCTCACTGGCTAAGGTTCTTATTGCATCAGTGACTTAATAAAAGTATGCTTTCCAACCTGTATTGCTGAATGCAATAATTCCTGTAACTCTATTTTCCATACAATCAGAAATCAACACAATTTTCTGTTTCAGTAAGCCCATAACATGCTGTTGACATTTAAGCATATGAAACTGGTAGTTTAAAGCTCTGATTGCCAAGGTTGCAGACGTATAAACCTTCTTACCCCATCTATCCAGTGCCCTGGAATCTCTATCAGAAGGGGTAGGATTTTTGGCTGTAGAGGCCTTTACATTCTTGGGACCCTGAGAAATAGTCTCAGGATCAGCAGCAGGATTTTTTAAAAGAAATTTGTGGGAGTCAGGAACCCTGTAATATCTGTCTGGCTTACTAGGAGCCAGAGGCAGGGAATCAGGAGCCATGCTTGATTCCGAGAACACATCATCCACAAGGTCTAATACAGGAGGCATTGCCAAAGGCCTATGCTGTGGAAGAAGGAAATCCCTACGCCTCTTTTTTGATTCAGAGATGTCCTGACTCTCCTAAAGTATGCAAAGTCTCTCCAAAACAGTAATCCTCAGGAGGAGATACAGATGGGATGGATTCCTCTGCATCAGAATCCTCACAGGGTCGAATAGAAAATTCCTGATCAGAAGAGGAATCAGAAGAAATGGAAACCTGATCTGAAGATTCATAATCAGTGCCTTGCCTAAGCCTCTTAGCAGGGGGGGTTGGGAAACCCTGATCAAGGTAATTAAATCCTCAGCCATTTTGAGTATCTGTTTTTTAGGCATAGGGGTCTGAGCATGTGGCTTATGCGTCGGTTTTTTAGACACAGAAGTTGCTTTTGACCTTGTTTTTGCTGCTGACGTCGGTTTAATATAAAAATGTTGAGGCCTGAAAACACCCTCAGAAGCCAGTGCCTGCTCAGCGGCTCCGGACCCATCCAAGGCAGAGACATCTGCGGGTTTAACAGACTGAGAATGTCACGGCACACCGGACTCCGCATGGGTCTCGGTAGAGGCCTGCGACTCAAAAGTAGCAGGTATCAGGGGCAGCGAAGGCGCCTCACTGAGTACCGGCGAATCAGCGACTGACTTAGGAGAAGCTTCATCGTCGGTTTTGGACCTCGACGGTCTGTCTCTGTCCCTTTCTTTGCATTTTTTATGAACTCCGGTAGTCGGATTGCTAACCGATGACATTCCAGGATAATTAAATCTTGAACCAAACTATTTAGAAGCAAAAATATATTGACGCTTAATAGTGCGTTGGTTAAATCTAGCACAAAACCAACAGCAAGGCACATTGTGATCAGGGCCTAGGCAAGGAATATAGTACAAATGAAAATCGTTATGAGGTATTTGCTTCCCACAAGTAATGCAATTATTAACTTTTACTGACATCGAATGTATAAGAAGCACAATAAAGTTCTAGTGGAGCTGTCTCGATCCAGAAATAATTATCCTTTTATTCAGACACATAAAAAAACAACTGGTTTAGCGCTTTCATCTACGCTATCGTAGACTTCATCAGAACACTAGTTTCTCATTACATTAACCTATATATACAAAAATAACCGCCAAAATCATGCAATTAGTTAATTAAATGTACTTATTGGCTTAAAGCCACAATTATTTCTTAAAATACATTCATACATTCCTAAAAAGAACTGGCCCTTATTTAATGGTTAGTTATATCAAATATAACACTTCCATATATTAGATTGTACATAAAAGAAATTCTAAAAACTACATCAATCATTCATGAGTATTAACTCCTACACTTTTTTTAAAAATTAATATATAAACATAATATACTAACATATATTGACATACATTGATAAAAAACACATTTTAAAAGAATACATTCCAATACTTTACAACCATACTTCTAATTTGTTGATACTTTAAATTCATTGCATATTTTTTTATATAAATTTATGTATGGTGCTTATAATATTGAATTAAAAACATTAGTTATAAACATTAATTTCTTAGTAGGGGTTTAGTGGGTATGCAATCATTTAATCCTGGGGGTGTTGCTGCATTTAACCTAATTTGCCACTTGGTTTCCTTCTCTGAAACAAGTGCCTTAATATCACCACCCCTAGGGTTCTGTTTCACCACTTCCAAAATACCAAACAGGAAGCCAACACACCCTTAACTACTATTTAAATGCCTATACAAGGCATTATTGGTATCTTTTTTACGAATGCAATACAAATGATCATATATTCTGTCTTTTAGTCTCCTGTCCATTTTACCCACATAAAAATAATGACAGGAAGAACATATTGCTAAGTATATCAGATGCTGTGATTGGCAATTCCCTTTACTAAAGTTAATCTTGCTTCTTAAAATATTGTCAAGTACTACACTCTCCTTGTCTATAATATTGTGGCATTGATTACAGTGTCCACATTTAGTGGTTCCACCCTTTCCTGAGTGTATTTGTTTGTTAATTATATTAGACCTTGTTTCAAATATTCTCTTAAGGTTATAATCAGTTTTATATACATAAGATGGCCTCACCCCCAGTTTATCACTAATACTATCATCACTAGTGATTATATTCCAGTTATTGTCAATAATCTGTTTAATCTCCCTCGCCTGTTTACCAAACTTTACTATACATGCCCTCTGAAAATTTTGACCACCTTGTACTGTACTGGAGTTACTAACTTCCATATTTGTCTGTTTGGGCGATGGTCCTACACCCAAAACAGGGGTATATTTTTTTCCCCACTCTTTAATAATAAACATAGTAACATCCTGCACTAGGTCTTCAGGATATCCTCTATCCATGAATAACCTCCTCAAAAAAGCCATCTCCTTGAGGAAATCTTCCTTGACCGTGGTCATCCTGGCCACTCTAATGGATTGACCTTTAATAATACTTTTCTTTTGAGAATACGGATGATTACTAGTATAACAGAAACAGAACCCTAGGGGTGGTGATATTAAGGCACTTGTTTCAGAGAAGGAAACCAAGTGGCAAATTAGGTTAAATGCAGCAACACCCCCAGGATTAAATGATTGCATACCCACTACACCCCTACTAAGAAATTAATGTTTATAACTAATGTTTTTAATTCAATATTATAAGCACCATACATCAATTTATATAAAAAATATGCAATGAATTTAAAGTATCAACAAATTAGAAGTATGGTTGTAAAGTATTGGAATTTATTCTTTTAAAATGTGGTTTTTATCAATGTATGTCAATATATGTTAGTATATTATGTTTATATATTAATTTTTAAAAAAAGTGTAGGAGTTAATACTCATGAATGATTGATGTAGTTTTTAGAATTTCTTTTATATACAATCTAATATATGGAAGTGTTATATTTGATATAACTAACCATTAAATAAGGGCCAGTTCTTTTTAGGAATGTATGAATGTATTTTAAGAAATAATTGTGGCTTTAAGCCAATAAGTACATTTAATTAACTAATTGCATGATTTTGGCGGTTATTTTTGTATATATAGGTTAATGTAATGAGAAACTAGTGTTCTGATGAAGTCTACGATAGCGAAGATGAAAGTGCTAAACCAGTTGTTTTTTTATGTGTCTGAATAAAAGGATAATTATTTCTGGATCGTGACAGCTCCACTAGAACTTTATTGTGCTTCTTATACATTCGGATTTTTGTAAGTTCTAGTTTTTGGCGTTTATAGTTTTTACTGACATCGGTAAGGAGCAAGAAAAAGTTTCCTCAACGGGGTACTTCGCTTTAGTTTGAAGACATTGGTTCTGAAACTCGATTACGAAAATTTCAGGAATCGGCCGACCGGCACTTGCAAACTGCTTCTGCTTAGGGCACCGCGCGGCAAGAAAGACTGGTAAAATGGTGTCAGCTGCATGTTTTATACCCCTGACGACCTGATGTCATGGAAGAGGAGACAGCAACCGACGCAGGACCCAAGACTTTGTTATTCAGGCCAACTGAGGGCAACCTGCTAGCGGATTACCCAAATGTAATGACTGCAACAGTGAAACATGAAGAACATCAGCACTGTTGCCTCTCACCTTTTGACTGTGTGTCCTAATAATGTCCGCAAGGTGTGAAAGCCAGCTCTGCAGCAGGACACCTCAAAAATCTAGACGTCAGATGGGATGGCTGAATGTTTGCTTACTGCACAATCACCATAAGTGATTTGTAGAACAACAGAGATGCAACAGCCTGAGAGGCACTCACCTGGCTGTTAGGAAGACCACTGCCCAACTGCCTATTTTGGCCTCCCCTACATCTTCACTGGCATTCTCAAACCCCAAAGCAAGTTTGTTTGTGTCAAATAAGTGTCAGGGAAAATCCTACTGCACTTCAGTATTAGGGAGAGGCGCTACCAAGTCAGGTTAATATGTTGGTAATTTTTTTGAGGTAGATGCAGTCTCCAAATCACGACTCTAATAGGCAAATTAAAAATACAAGTATAAAGGTACAAATCCCCAAATGGGTACTCACAGCTTTGGATTCACATGAAAAGTACCAGAGGGGCTGGTGTAATTGTTAAGGTGATTGCCTCAAAGACACAAGGTAAAGGGTTTGATTCTTGGGAAGCATGGTGCTAAAAAAAAAACAAAAAGGCCTCCTGGGTTCAATAGCCTAGTATTCACTGATGTGATGCGAGGCGGACAGACAGATTTCTAAATGCCTACTAAACATGGCAGAAACACCCCACCCATCTACAATGAATTTCATAATGACATCCACAGTGTGGGGGAGAAAGGCCTTGCACAAAAATGTCTGAAAGCTCTGACATGAAGCTGGATGATCAGGTGGCCTTCTGCTCACAGGCTAAGGTTCTTATTGCATCAGCGACTTTATAAACATAAAGCTTTTCAGAGAAACAGTTGTAAATCAGGCTATTCTAACCTCCAAATGAAATATATTAGAGCAGTGTGCACCCCATTTTTATCTTTTTACCTTCTCCATGAGTGATCCTGTTTGGAGGCATGGGCCCTCTGACATGTATAAGGCCAAGACGGTTTGGCATCTCATCTTCATTTGGGTATTCACAGTTGTTATAATAATCGACAGAATGAACAATACGCAGGTACAGCAACAACTTGTCCAAAACCTGAAAGGAGGAAAGCTACAGTTAGAATCCACTAACAGCTTATCATTTTTTTTTAATCTGCAAGTAATGCCACCTAATTAAAACACACTAATTATATCATTCCCCCCAATGCATGTTACTACAAGCTATGCTATCAACTTGCTAACACTGCAGATGTTAGCAGTAGGGTCAATGCTATAGTCATAATGTTTAAGAACTCTGGTGCAGGTGAAGCCCTACATTTTTGCCAGTGTTTCAGAGCCCATCCCACCTCCTCCCTATGCCAACCTGCTCTATTGTCTTATGTCCAACATTTGTGCGTTTTCTCTTTGTACTGTCATCAGCAGGGGCAATAAAGGGCAAGTCATGTTTACTCAAGCTAGTGGATTTTTTTTTTTAATTGAAAAGGTCAACAAAGGATGAATGCAAAGTGGTACACACCGCATACCATGACCTGACCAAGCTTTTGTTAACTCCCCACTCGGGCATAGTAGGAAAAGCTAAATAAACTGGAAATAAACCCTAATGACACCAGCTGGACTGCCACCTGGCCCAAAGATAGGGCGCGATTAATCAAAATAGGGGAAGTTACCTCCACAAAGAGTTCAGTCACAAGTTGAGTCCCCAGGATTCTGTGCTGGGACTTTTACTGTTGGACATCTACTTTAAAAAGGGCTTTGGCTGACTTAAGTTTGCAGATGACAGCAAGCTAGGGGCAAATGGACAATAGAGGTACAACTGCTGAATCCTTCACAAATGCACTTTATAAGCACTTACACAAGTGCATAGATTGTGCTATTCCTAAGAGCATCAAGATGCTATCCTCCAAAAAAATCTAGTGGTCCCCTGCCATAAATAAACTCTACAACAGAAGAAAGAAACTGTTGCAAAAAAGAGTAAAATCCCATTACTGGAGGAAGTCCTGGTCAGCCTCAGTAAGAAGCTGAGATGCCTCATAAAATCATCCAAAGCTAGTTTTGAAAACAAAATTGCCACTGATTCTAAAAACAACAAAGCATTCTATATCTATGTTAAGAATCTCAATGGCAACACTCAGATCTGCTCCGAGTTACAGCACAATGGCACTAAATATACAGAACCAACTGATATTGCCAACATCCAGGCAGATTTACCTCCCTCTCACCCTCTAAAGGGCCCATCTCTATACCGGAAGAATGCAAAGTTCCTGTAATCACGGCTGCACAGGTAAAAACCACACTCTCCAAAGCCAAGAACACAGCATCCATGGGACCTGACAACATCCCAGGCTGCATTCTACACAAACTACAGAATGAACTGGCATCCCACCTAAGCACCAAGTTAAATCATAGCCTCACCTCAGGCTGTGTGCCCACTGAATGGCGCACAGCGACCGTTACCCACACCACAAAGGGGGAGCCACCACAGACCCCCGGGAACTACTGCCACGAGCCTGGTCTGCAAGGCCATGGAACGTATCATCATGGAACTTGTAAACAAAGACATTGGTAATGTCCGAACTCTGGACCCCACCCAGTTTGGGTTTGTAAAAGGTAGATCATGTCTCCTAAATCTGATGGACTTCTTTGAAGCAGTCACCAAAGCTGTAGACGAGGGTAAGGTGGTTTACACGGCCTATCTAGATCTCGTCAAGGCTTTTGACACCATCCCCCACTCTGGAATTGTAGACAAACTGACGGAACTAGGTATAAATCCCTATGTCACAAGATGGGTTACCAAATGGCTCACTGACAGAACCCACACTGTGAAAGTAGCAGACTCTAAATCAGACTTCAGACCAGTGACAAGTGGAATACCACAGGGTTCAAAGTCCTGGGATTTTGGCTAACCAAGTTCACAGAAGACTGCAAACTAGGAGCCATAATCGAAACTCCCAACAATGTGGACATCCTACAAAAGGGTATCAGTGAGATAGATGCCAGGTGTCACAGCCATGGCCTCAAGCTCAATGCCAAAAAGTGCACGGTCAGCCCCTTTGATAAAAACTCTGTACCCATGAGCTACCACATAGATGGTAGTCTGTTTGACACCGAAAGTGTGACAAGAGACCTTGGGACACAGGTGGACAGTAGTCTCGAAATCCTTCTACATGGCACACTTCATCATAAAAGGCTTCTCAGCCAGGAAAAAGAGGTCATTGTTCCCCTCTATTCGTCACAAGTTAGACCCATTATAGAGTGCAATGCCCCTTTTGTTATATACATCACAAGACATCTACAACAACTGGAAAGGCCGCAGAAATACCTTACAAAGAGGATTACCCGCCTCAAACAGATGCCCTACACAGACCGTCTCAAAAAACTCCAGCTTTACTCCGTTGCATATCACCTACTCAGAGGCAATCCCTCTGAGCTACACGCTCTAGGAACATAAACCTGATCACCACAATAAACAGAACATGCTGGAGGGATAGATTCCTTTTCCCAAAGACTTCCCATACTCTGGAACAAACTAGCTATCTATATATCAAACAAAGCTCCTCATTAGCACTCTTCAAGAAAAATCTTGATGATTGGATGGGAAATAGGAAATTCACCCCAGGGAGCACCTCTGTGGCTCTGCTCGACAGGGGCACAGGAAAATAATTTTCTTGGGTGGCGAAAGCCAGGGTACCTTTTTGGCTAGGCTTATATAGGCCCTAGGGCCAATAATCTAGTACCTACCTATGAACCCCAAATGACTTGTCCATCCTGTACGAAGGTTTGTCCCAAATAAACCGGTAATAAAATCATGGATTGAAACTAAATACTAAAAATGCATTACTGTGACCTTTGGGAAGTCATCTACCCCAGGAAACTACCACACTGACAATACTCCCCTAAGAGCTGACCCAGTTAGGGATTTGGGAACCTGTGTGCACAGTGATCTAACTTTTGACTAACATGTGTCTATTGTTAAAGTCTTTCTATATTGCACAGCTTATAAACAAAGGGACAGTCTCTAGTTAAGGGATGTCACTTCCCCCATTACTCAGCCCTCATTAGGCTAATCACTGAAAAGACATGCCCCTTTTTGTATGTTATCTGTCCAGACACATGCAACAAGTGAACACCCACAGAGATACCTTAAAGGATACTAGGCCTAAACAACACGTCTTACATGGACCTACTCAAAGCTTGGTCACTATACTCAGTATCCTACAAAGAGGTGACCTATGTCTGGCATTCAAGGCATCCTACAACCAGTTACTGATGGACTTACTGCAAATCAGCAAGTCAAACGGCATCAGAAATACTCCGCCTAGAAATCAAACTCTTTTGCAACATCAACAGAATGGTTTGGAAGGATAAGTATATCTCACAGAGAATGCCACTGTGGAACAGACTCCCCATCCACAAAGTTCAACCCTTTCCACATTCAATCGCAACTTAGATCTATGGATGGGAAACAGAAAACTTGCCTCTGGGCTGCCCCCTGTACTACTAATGGACATAGGCAACTGCTAAAAGCTTCATCCCATGCATAGGTCCCCTCAAATTATCTGTGGTATGCTCCCAGTCATTGGCATTAGGGGCAATATATAATTATCGACAATGGGATGGGATAAGGCTAATCTATAACCAAATGGTCTAGGTTACTTTGAGCGCAAAAAGGAAAATTTGGTAGGCTTAAAATGGCCTGCAAGGACAGCTAGTCTAGTACTTGCCTATGAGCATGGCACACAAGAGGTCTAACCCAACAATAAACAGAAACAACTTTGTTAGTATGACAGCATACATTATCCTAGCAAGCTCTTCCATTCTGCTAGACAGAAAACCCTGGGCTAACTTCCATAATCCTGAATGGAAAAGGTCTTGGAACCTTATCCCAATCTCCATTACTTTTCAACAAGCAGCAAGTTGTTTAAACCTGAAAAAAATATAAGCTTGCACGAACATTTTGAATACTCTCAATCTACATGGCAGGAATAACATTCTGTCTCGCATGTTAAATGTAATGGCCTGTTCAAATAACACACCTTCAGGAGTTTCTCATCTCTTTCTACATTGGTATCAGATGGATTCCCATCCTTTGTGACCTCATCGACTGACTCTGTAGCATTACCCAGAAGTTCTTCCTCTTCAGCACTGACCTCATCAATCAGATAGTGAGTGATGTTTTTCAGGATGGGATTTTGAGAAGGGATGCTCTGCAAAGACGGAAGAAATAGATGCCCAATCAGCAAGACTAAAATCAGTACCAGGTACCAGTGAAATAAAACCTATTAGTCATGTAAAAGTTGCACTGTTTAACTATGCAAAAATAAACCTTTCACTATTTCATAAGCAAAATAATAGCGTATATACACAATTTTTTCTATGCCATATTTTCCTAAAAAAATTTTAATCACAAAATCATGTACAGTAGTATCAATATCCATATTTAATTACACCTAAAAATTCAAGGAACAAAAAAGTGCTCCGCAGACTAAACTTTACTATGTTTTAACATAACCTGATGACAAATATCGCTGCAACACTTGTTGCATCTTTGACATGGTACAAACAACTGAGAATGGAAATGAGCTAGTTACAGCGATATCAGAAGTTAAAAAAAAAAAAAAAAAAAAAAAGTCAGATGGAATACAGACTACATATGCCTGTTATTGAAGCCTCTTGATAATGACATGGTATTAGGGAGTGCAAAACACCTAACACTGAAGAGATGTATTACTTGCTTTTGAAAATGATGTCAGTGGAAAACGTTCTACATTCCCCTGTAATTCTTTTGCTAGAACAGAATCTGGCATAACAGAATATTTATACAATTGCAATAGCACATGCTCAGCAAACCCCAATCCTCTACATATCAGACCTATCCTCATCACTCCTCCTTCTAAACATAAATGTAAGGAGCATACTCAACAAAACTCATGATCTCCATGCCCTACTAGGCCTATACAAACCTGACATCGTACTACTAACAGAAACTTGGCTTAAGCCTGAACACCACAACAATGAAATTACTGCCCCTGGCTATGACATAATACGTAAAGATAGGTCAGGTAAAAAGGGAGGGGGTGTAGCCATCCTTTTCCAAAGCCACCTCTATATAAAACAAATTGAATGCAACTCCCAAGAAGTTCAAGACATAGAGCTAATTCTAGTCAGACTAAAAAGTACAGTTTTGTACCTACCATAAATGTAGACGTTCGAGTGCTCACACTGCTGCAGTCATCACACTTGGGTTATCTTGCCATCAGGCGGTCCCGCAGTCGGCCAGAGCTTCAAAGTCTTGGTCCGGCGTCGGTTGCTGTCGCTTCTTCCCTGACGTCAGTGCGCCAGGGGTATACAAGATGCATCCGACGCCATTTTCTTCAGTTTTTCTTGCCCCCAGATGCTAGGTGCCCCCAAGTAGATAGGCAATACATATTGCTAATAAAACATATATAAAAAATAAAAACAATACCTTCAGTTACAAGTAAATACACCACAAAGTCTGTATAGGACAGAAAGGTATAGATAAGTCCAGCTAGGACAGAGGGGAGGGAGGGTAACCTGGACTGCAGCAGTGTGAACACTCGAACATCTACATTTATGGTCGGTACAAAACTGTACATTGTTCATAGTGTTACACTGCTGCAGTCATCACACTTGGGTAGAATCCCAAAGCTAAAGATGGGTGGCTGGTCTATAAAGAGTTAGGATTGGCTAAGAGGCCCTGTAGAACTGCAGTGGCGAATCCTGCTCTGGATTTAGAGTAAAGAGGCAAGTGGCAATGCTTGGTAAAGGTGTGCACTGAACTCAAGTTGCAGCCTCCAAAATTTCCTTGGTTGGTACTCCTCTGAGAAAGGCTGTTGAAGTGGCTGTTGCTCTGATAGTGGCCTAATGTTATTAGGGACCAATTTTCCATGCTGTGTGTAGCAGTAATGAATACAGTGTCCTATCCATTTGGAAATAGTCTGCTTTGAGATAGCCTTGCCCTGTGATCCTGCAGCATATGCTACAAACAGTTGCTCAGTTTTCCTGAAAGCTTTTGCTTTGTCCAAGCAGAAGCGTAGCTGCCTGTGTATGTCCAGAGTGCAAAAGTTTCTCCCCTTTATTCTGGGGTTTGGATAAAAAGTTGGCAAATGGATGGTTTGGTTAAGAGCCACACTAGATACCACCTTTGGCATAAAGGTAGTATTTGTCCTTAAAGAAACTCTGTCCTGTTGGAATATTATAAAAGGTTCCACTGCCATTAATGCCTGTAGCTCTGAGACTCTTCGTGCTGAAGTTACTGCCAAGAGCAGAGCTGTTTTCCATGATAAAAATTTTAGATCGGCTGTATTGGCTGGCTCAAAAGGTGGCAAGGTCAGTTTTCCAAAACAAAATTGAGGTCCCAAGTTGGTGTTGGTGCTCTCCGGGGCGGTCTTATGTTTTTAGCCCCTCTGAGGTACTGCTTTAGCAAGGAATGAGAGAATAGTGGAGGATTCGTGTTGTAATGAGCTGAAATGGCAGAGGCATGGCTCTTAATTGATGAGAAGGATAGGCCTTTGTCCAGCGTCTCAGTTAAGTAATGTAAAATCTGAGGAATGTTTGGGACAAGAGGGTCAAGGCTTGGAGCCTGGTTCCAGGCACAGAATCTCTTCCATTTTTTGAGTAAGATTTCCTGGTGCTAGGCCTCCTGGCCTCCAAAATGACATACATAACCGCTTTAGAGAGAGGTGTTGCCCGTTTGACTAATGAATCTGCCATGCAGCCAGGTTTAGGGTTTTGAGCTGACCGTGCAGGGTCTGATTGTTTTGTTGAGTCAGAAGGTGTGACATTTGAGGCAAAATCCCATGGCGGGCCTTGAGCTAAGTTCTTTAAGATTGGGTACCAGTGCTGGCGTGGCCAGTCTGGGGCAATCAGGATCATCTGTGTTTTTTCTCGTCTGGCTTTTAGGAGTACCTTTGAAAGGAGAGGCAGTGGTGGGAAGGCATAAACTTTTAGGTTTTTCCAGCTGAGCATCCACTTTCCATGCTTGTGAGTGTTAAGTCCTTGTGCAAAATTTTCGTAGTTGGCAATTCAGTGGGGAGACAAAAAGATCTATGTCTGGGCACCCCCATTTTTGCATTACCATGCTGAATATTTGTGGATTCAATTTCCATTCATGAGGGTCCATGATATTTCTGCTTAGGTCGTCTGCCAGAGTATTTTTCTTTCCTGGCAGGAATTGTGCTTGCAGATGAACTTGATAAGTTAGAGCTGTGTTCCACAAGGTCACGGCTTGCCTGTATAGGGGGTAAGAATGAACGCCCCCTTGCTTATGTATCACATTACTGTGGTGTTGTCTGTCTTTAATAATAATTGTCCTGGATGCAGAAGGTCCTTGAAAGCTGTTAGGGCATTTTGAACAGCCAACATCTCTTTTTGATTGATGTGAAGATGCATTTGGTCTGTGGTCCACTTGCCCTGAATACATTTTCCTGCTATGTGTGCTCCCCAGGCGTAATCTGAAGCATCTGTTGTTAGAGCCTGCCTGGCTGTGGGTAGAGTGAAAGGCTGACCCTTGATGAGGAGACATGCCTGTGCCCACCATCGAAACTCCTGTTGTAGGCAGGGAATTATTGGTATTAACTGTTTCTAAACTGTGAGAGTGTTGAGTCCAAACACTTTTTAGGTACCATTGTAATTTCCTCATATGCAGTCCGACATATGGAATTAGTAGTATGCAGGATGTCATGAATCCCAGGGCCTGCAGAATTTTTCTTTCAGGGAGATGGGACTTTTTTTGCCAGCAATTGAAAATATTGAGTCAGTTGCCCTTGTTTGTCTGGTGTGAGATAAGCCATCTGGGCCGTTGTATTTAAGCTGGCACCCAGGAATATTACCTGTTGTGAGGGCACTCGTTTTGACTTCTTTTCGTTTACTGCGTACCCTAGAGAAATTAGCAACCTTTTTACAAACGCCAGATGCTTTAGAAGAATGTCCTTTCTCTCTGCTTGAATGAGGCAATCGTCCAGGTATGGATATATTTGAATTCCTTTTTGTCTGCAAAATGCAATTACTGGTGCCAGGCACTTTGCAAAGACCCTGGGAGCAGTAGAGAAGGCAAAGGGCAGTGCAGAGAACTGGTAGTGCATTGTACCAGCTTTGAATCTGAGGTATCTTCTGCAATCTTGTCTGATAGGGACATGCAGGTATGCCTCTGAGGTCCAAAGTAACAAGCCAAGCCTTCTTGCCCAGCATGGGAAGAAGTTGCTGTAGTGTCAACATTTTGAATTTCGGAACATCCAGTTAAGTACTTAGAGTTGAGAGGTCTAGTATGGGTCTCCAGGCTTTGTCCTTTCTGGGAACCAGGAAGAGTCTTGAGTAAAATCCTTGTCCTTGTTCCTGCTGTGGTACTTTTGAATAGCTCTCATGTCCATGAGGGCTGAAATTTGTTTTTGAGCCTCTGCCCATTGATTTTGTGGCAGGTTTGGCATTCCTTTTAGCCTTGGTAAAGTGTGAAAGTGGAACCTGTAACCTTGAGACACACTATTCAGAACCCATTTGTCTTGGGTGATTGCTTGCCAACTTTGAGAAAAAAGTGCAAGTTCCCCCCTCTAAGGGGGCTGCCAAAAGGGAAGTGCTTGGCATACGAAGGGGGACGTCATTGGAACTGTTCCCTGTAAGGTTGAGACTTGTCCTCACTTCCTTTTGGGGTTGAGGTACCCCACTGTCATTGTCTGGAAGAGCCTTGGGGTTGAGATCTGCCTCTTGGGCGTCTGTATCTGCCTCTCTGTGGCCTGTCTGACACTGGAAAGGACCAATTCTTTGTAGGCCAATTTCTGCTAAATTGAGGTGGCTGTACCTGTAAGAAATCTTTGACTGTTTGCATAGATTTAGCTTTATCCTCCGTTTTCTTTAATACCTCTTCTGCCTTAACACCAAACAAGGTATCATGCTGTAAAGGAGCATCCAATAATTTTGCCTTAACATGGTCAGGTAAACTCTGTTTTTAACCAAGCATGTCTTCGAATCACAGAACCTGTAACTGCGGCTCTACAAGAGGCCTCCAAAGAATCAAAACCACATTGCAGAGTATGTTTTCCCACCTGTTCAACTGCATGCAATAAATCCTGCATTTCTTTATAGTCAGGAGCTTCTGAGCTTGTAAGCATTTTCTGTTTTAACTGAGCCATTAAATATCGTTGGTACTTAAGCATGTGAAACTGGCAATTTAAAGCCCTTACTGCTAAAGGTGCAGAAGTGTAAACTTTCTTCCCCCATCTATCCAGTGCTCTAGAATCTCTGTCAGAGGGGACTGGGTTTTTTGCAATGGAAGTCTTAACCCCTTTGGGACCCTGGGAAATTGTTTCTGGGTCAGCAGAAGGGTTTTTATAAAGAAACTTGAGAGTCAGGGACTCTATAGTACCTATCTGGCTTGGCTGGTGCAGGGGGCAAAGAATCAGGAGATAAGCTGGATTCAGAGAACACATCATCCACAATATCTAACACAGGCGGAATAGCAAGGGTCCTGTGCTGAGGCAATAAAAAGAAGTCCCTGAGCCTTTTCTTGGAGTCTGAATAATCCTGACTTTCCCAATGGAAATGCTCCCTCATGGTATGTAAAGTTTCCCCAAAAGAGTACTCCTCAGGAGGAGAGGCTGAAGGGATAGATTATTCAGCATCAGAGTCCTCATAGGGGGGGTAGAGAGTACCCCTGGTCTGAAGAGGAATCAGAGGAAATGGAAACCTGATCAGAGGAATCATAGTCTGCATCCTGCTTAGGCCTTTTCTCAGGCGGTGGATGGGAACCGCTGATTAGAGTAATGAGGTCTTTGGCCATTTTGAGCATCTGTTTCTTAGGCATGGAGGACTGTCCAGGAGAATGCTGTACTTGCTTCTTTGTCTTTAATGGTGTTTTTGTCTTGGCTGTTGCTTTAATGGTAAGTTGTGAAGGTCTGAAAACACCCTCAGAAGCGGATACCTGCTCAGCGGCTCCAGACCCATCTGAGGGATTAGTTTCCGTAGGCCCAACACCTTGAGTTTCCAGAGGCCTAGTTGTCTCCACATGGGAGTCGGAGGCGGCCTGTGGCTCTGAGGTAGCAGGTGTCAGGGGCTGCGAAAGGGTCTCACTGAGAACCGGCGAACCAACGACTGGCCTAGAAGAGGCCTTGTCGTCTGTTTTGGACCTTGGATGCCTGTCTTTATCCTTGTCCTTGCGTTTTTTTATGAACTGCGGTCGTCGGTTGTTCTGATGGCATTGTATAATTGAACCTTCGGCCAAAGTAGTGCAAAGCAAAATCAAAACGTCGTTTTATAGTGCGTTTGTTGAATCTGGCACAAAACCGACAACTAGTGACGTCGTGATCAGGGCCTAGGCATGGAATACAGTAAGAGTGGAAGTCCTTATGAGGTATTTGCTTCCCACAAGAAATGCAATTAACTTTTTCTGACATCCGTCTGAGGCAAGAAAAAAGCTTCCCCAATGGGGTACTTAGCTTTATTGAAGACTTCGGATCTGAAATTCAACTTCGAAAATCTTAGGAGTCGGCCGACCGGCACTTGCGAACTGCTTTTGCTTCGGGCACTGTGCGGCAAGAAAGACTGAAGAAAATGGCGTCTGATGCATCTTGTATACCCCTGGCGCACTGACGTCAGGGAAGAAGCGACAGCAACAGACGCTGGACCAAGACTTTGGAACTCTGGCCAACTGCGGGACCGCCTGACGGCAGGATAACCCAAGTGTGATGACTGCAGCAGTGTAACACGAACATCTTCACCCCAACAAACAAATCATAATCACTGGAGGTTGTATACCACCAGGCAACAATGCTAGCATACTAGAAAATGTACTCAACTGGATGGCAGTAACCCATCCACAAGAAACTATACTTGCAGGTGACTAACATTGACTGGTCTGAATGCACCAGCCAAAATCCTAACACCTATATTAACCTCCATGGATTTACCCAAGTTATCACTACCCCTACAAGAACAGATCAAACCTCTAAACAACAGTCTATCTTGGACTGGATACTAGTATCTCACCCCACTCTGGTCCATCTCTCAGTTTGTCTCCCTGACAGTCTGAGTGACCATCAAGCAATATGCCTAATTAGGAATCGGCCCCACCAAGCAAAGCAACCCACTCTCAGGGTCATATGAAACAAAAAACCTTTAGTGCTCAAAACTTAATCAACTCACTAAAATCATGTACATGGACTCCCCTAAAGTATCTATCACTAGATGAAGCTGTAGTATACTTCAACTCTACCTTCCTAAACATCCTAAACTCCCATGCACCACCCAGGACCACTAGAATTAAAACCAACCAAGCACCATGTCTATCAAAAGACACCTGGTCCTTAATGAAAGAAAGAGACAAAGCCTGGTCACATTTTCACAAACACAAAACCCCTGCCCTAAAACTAAAGTACCAGGAACTCTGTAACCGAGCCAAAAAACTAATACAACTTGACAAAACTAACTACTATAAAACATTACAGGAAAAACACACCAACAACCCTCAAAAATTCTGGTCCTCAATTAATAACCTACTACACCCAGGAAAACCTACCACCCCTTCCCCAGTACTGCCAAACAACCTAGACAACATCCCCACCCAATTTAACAAATACTTCACTGAAACTATCCAAGCCCTAGCCAATATCCAAAACACAAACCCACCCAAGAACAACATCCCCCACCTTTTCCAATACGGAAAACTACACCCCCAGTTTCTCCCTAAAACCATTCACCACTAAAACAAATGCTAAACTCCTCAAAAAACTGAAGCCAACAACATTAGCAGTTGACAACCTAACAGCAGAATTCCTACAGATTACTGCAAAGGCCAAAGCCTATCCCGTGTCTATCCTCATCAACAGGTCTTTAATTGAATGCAAAGTACCCCACTCATGGAAAATATCTCACATAATGCTATTGCACAAAGGGGGCCATTCCCTTGAACTTACTAACTACCGCCCCATAGCAATACTATTACCCTTACCAAAAATTCTAGAGAGTAGCCCATTCACAGCTATTGCATTACCTCCTACAGAACAACCTACTATCCCTCTTCCCAACATGGATTAGACCTTCCCATAGCACTACCACAGCATTGTCATTCTCCAACACTGTTAATAACCATAGAAACAATGGCCTGTTCATATCCTCCATATTACTAGACTTATCCAAAGCTTTTGATATGGTCAACCACAAAATGCTCCTTGAAAAAGACTAGCCA
Source organism: Protopterus annectens (assembly GCF_019279795.1). NCBI lineage: Eukaryota > Metazoa > Chordata > Ceratodontiformes > Protopteridae > Protopterus > Protopterus annectens. Next base: position 418,257,171 of record NC_056739.1, read on the forward strand.
CTCAACACAAACTCATCCACCCTATCCTGGTTCAGTAACTATTTATCTAACCATCAACAAGCAGTACTATGGCAAAATCAACTGTCCCCCTACTATCAGTAACCATCGGTGTCCCAAAGGGTCCATTCTCGGCCCCCTGCTATTCTCATTATTTACTAACCAGATAGCATCAGCCTCACCCACTGCTTCTATAGTTCAATACACAGATAATACCACTATTATATGTGCAGCACCCACCCTCAACAAACTAAAAACCATCACCCAAAATAACTTTACCCTAGCAGAAGAATGGTCCACCAACATCAAACATTTACTTAATCCCAAGAAAACTAAATATATTCTCTTCAGCCCCAATAGACCTCCTCCCATAGACAATAATTTTACCATAATATCCAAAGACAATACTAGAATCACTCCAACATCGCACACTAAGCTTCTAGGCATAGAAATTGATAATCTCAAATTTGACATCCATATTGCCCAAACAATCAAGAAAGTTAACAAAAAGATTGGGATTCATTTACAGGAACTGCCAATTCATGACCAGGAACACGAAAAGCTACCATAGCTGGAACCCATCTATTATCCATACTACTATATGCTTTCCCAATCTTAACTAACCTTTGCCACACAACTCACCAAATGGAATCTTGCTACTACAAGATTGCCAAATTTGCTACTGAAACCACTCACAGATCCCATTACTGTCTAGCCCTTAGCTCAAATGGTTTGAATTCCCACAACTCCTCCTACTCAACCAACTTAACCATTGCACATAAGCTCTACTACCATCCTATGAAAACTCCTGCCCTGCAACAATTAATCCAGCCCTATACCCCCTCCAGAAATCTAAGATCTACACACCAGAACCACATAAATGTCACTAAACACAAAAATGAGGCTGGCAAATCCCTCTTTGCATGTTCCATTGCCAAAACATGGAATACTCTACCAGATCGTCTAACCTCAACATTCTCTCAACTCTTCAAAAATCTCCTCAAAACCCACTACACAAAACTGTCCAGGTCTTCCCCCAGGCTAGATCATAACTACTCACTGCTACTGGGTCTCTCCCAACTATGTAATGTTGGCATGGTTCTCCACCTCCACTCCCTTTGCCTTCAAACTGAGGAAAAAGGAAAATAAAAATAAAAAATCACTCTCAGTTACTATACACAATACTAGGTTACTAATGTATGCTATACTGCAAAAGAACTGCCAGTACTATTATATCCGGTCAATGCTTATTAACCTTACTGTAAGTGGTTTCAACTGAAATGAGCTACTGTATGACTATAGTACCATTATATCCCGTCAATGCTTATTAACCTATTGTCAGTGGCTTCAACTGAAATGAGCTCCAGTATGACTTGTGTATTATGTAAATGTGTATGACTTATCCTGTGAATGTGTATCTATTCTATTGTACTACTAGTGCAGCTTTTCGCCCTGGGCCTCCGCTGAAAATGGGTCTGTGTCCAGTCGGACCTTCCCGGTAAACAAATGTAAAATAAAATAATAAAAAATTAGAAGTTATGTACCTACCATAACGTTCCATGTTAGTTGTCTTCTCTCGCCTTCTTTCTTGCTGGATGGGTTCGGAGCCGATCCTCGGCTCCACTGCACTTGCTTAGCTTGAGAACTCCTTTTACCAGCTCGAGGCAACCCTATATCCCATGATGCAAGGCGGGACTACCTCAGATCTCGTTTGGTAGCTAAAATACCCTGCTAAGGACTAACCTAGTAGAACTAGGAAAAAACAAGTTCATAACAAAGGACTCTTCTATTGAAGACTCAGGAGGAAACCACCTGAGAAGAGGAAACTCTTCAAGATCTGTCCAGGCCAGGGGGAAGGAGGGAGGGACGCAAGAAAGAAGGCGAGAGAAGACAACTAACATGGAACGTTATGGTAGGTACATAACTTCTAAATGTTAAGTTGTCAATCTCGCCTTCATTCTTGCTGGATGGGACCGCGTCCCTAGCACCTGTGTCCCGGTGGCTCAATGGAACAGACTCTTGAGAACTGTGGAACCAAAACTGGCCCTGTCCCTGGAGGCCAAATCTAATTTGTAATGAGAGACAAAGGTATGAGGAGTGGCCCAAGTAGCTGCTGCACAAATGGTATCAATGGGTAGTCTATCCTGAAAGGCTGCAGAAGTGGACAGACTCCTGGTTGAGTGTGCTTTCGGTTTAGAAGGTAGTTGCTTGCCTCTAAGCGAATACACGTAAGAAATGGTGGAAGACAACCATCTGGATAAGGTCACTTTTGATACTGGGAGACCTTTCCTGTTTTCTGCATAGGAGACAAATAATTGGTCTGATTTCCTGAATTGTTTAGTTCTATGCAAATAGTACCTGAGCTGACGATGGACATCCAAAAAATGAAGCTTTTATTCAGCTCTGTCAGAATAATTTGGGAAAAAGACTGGTAGATCGATGGATTGATTAATATTAGTTTGAGAAACAACTTTGGGGAGAAAGGACGGATTTGTTCTCAAGGATACCCTGTCCTTGTGAAAAACCAAGTAGGGGGAACGGATGCAGAGAGCTTGAATCTCGGAAACCCTTCTTGCTGAAGTGACAGCCAGTAAGAATATAGTTTTCCAGGTCAATAACTTCAAGGAACATGAAGCAGACGGTTCGAAGGGTGGTAAAATCAAGGATGCTAACATTAAATTCAGATCCCATTGTGGAGGAGGAGGATGTTTTATTGGCGGCTTCAGGAGAAAAACTCCTCTCAGAAAGGCTTTGCATAGTCTATGTGACAATGTTATGATCTTGCAAGCCAACATGATATTTGGAAATAGCCGCCAGTTGAACTTTGACTGTTGATGAAGAAGATCCTGACTGAAAAACTTCAGCCAGGAAATCTAAAACAGAATGCACAGGAGCAGTAAAGGGATCAATGTGCCTGGAGTTTGCCCAAAGGGAAAAACGTTGCCACTTGCTAGCATAAACGGTTCTGGTGGACGACTTCAAAGAAGCTACTAAGATATCTCTGACAGGATCAGAGATCATAGGAAGCCTGGCTAGGGAAGGAAGTGGAGCAACCAAGCAGTGAGGTTGAGAGAATGAATGGCCCGGTGCTGTTGACCCAACTTGGTGGATCAAAAGATCCGGAACTGGGTCCAGATGCCAAGGCTGCACCAGGAGGTGACGATGCAGAGTCGGAAACCAAATTTGTCGAGGCCAGTAAGGGGCAATGAGAATCAACTTGGCCCTCAAAATGGTGGCTTTCTGAATAACTTGTGGAATCAAGGGAAAGGGAGGAAAAGCGTACAGAAGTCCCCGGGGCCAATCCTGGGTTAGAGAGTCTCTCAGGGGTTGGACTGGTAGGGGAAAGAGGGTGAAGAAGTCGGGGCACTTGTTGTTTTGGGGTGTAGCAAAAAGATCGCAACAAGGTGTGCCCCACTTCAGAAAAATCTGGTCAACTATAGATTGATTGAGAGACCACTCGTGAGGCATGAGAATAGCTCTGCTCAGCCTGTCCGCCAAGAGGTTGGACCTGCCGGGGATGTGCGTTGCTATCAGAAACCGATGAGAGGAGATTGCCCATTGCCAAAGTCTGAGAGCTTCTCGACACAACGGATATGACCTGGTCCCGCCCTGCTTGTTGATGTATCAGACCACGGACATGTTGTCCGTTTGCACTGCAATAGTCCCTGCGGGAAGAAAGTGGTTGAGGGCTTGCAACGTTAAAAGCACCGCTCTCATCTCCAGGACATTTATGTGCAGATGGTATTCCATGGGTTGCCACGTCCCGTGGACCATCCTGCCCTGATAATGCCCCCCTCCCCACCAGATCAGAGAGGCATCCGTAGTGACTGTGGCAACCGGAGGAGGGGGAACAAATGGTCGGCCCTGATGAAGAAGAGGGGAAGATATCCACCAGTTCAGATGAGTCCTGCACGATTGTGTGACTAAGATTTCGTGTCTCATCGGAAGACTGTGGAACGACCACTGAGTGAATAACATCCACTGCAGAAGACGCATGTGGAAGCGAGCCAGTGGTAGAAGAACAATGGCCGCAGCCATAAGACCTAGAACTTTCAGTATCAATCTGGCTTTGACTTTGCTGCTCTGCAATAATATCCGAACGTATTTTTGGATGTCCAGAATTTTCTGATCTGTTAGTCTGGCTAACAACTTGACGGTGTTTAATTCTGTGCCTATAAAGGTGATAGATTGGCAAGGCCGCAGAGAAGATTTTTCGAAATTCACTGAAATTCCCAAACTTTTGCAAAGCTGCAGAGTGTAGTCTCTGGACTGAAGAAGTTGATGCCTGGTGGTGGCGGAGAGGAGCCAGTCATCCAAATAAGGAAACACCTGGAATCCTTGACGTCTCAGGTGAGCTGTGACCACTGCCATGCATTTGGTAAACACTCTGGGGGCTGAAGTGAGGCCAAAGGGCAGGGCTCTGAATTGATAATGACTGGCCCTAGCCGAAAGCGGAGAAACCTCCTGGAGCGCCTGTGAATCTTTATGTGATAGTACGCGTCCTGAAGGTCTATCGAGCACATCCAGTTGTCCTTGCCCAGAAAGGGCAAATGGACTGAAGCGTGACCATCCGAATCTTGCCTTCTTGACAAATCTGTTTAGATTGCTTAGGTCTAATATTGGTCTCCAATCTCCCGTCCTTTTGGGGACCAAAAAGAATCTCGAGTAGACGCCGGATCCTAGTTGGTCTGCCGGAACAGTCTGGACGGCTCTTTTTTCTAGGAGCTTTGTAACCTCCTGTTCTGCCAAATCCCTCTGACCGGGTGAGATGTCTGGAAGGGATTGGTGAGGTACGGGATACCTTTCGAAGGGGATTTTGTAACCCTCGGATATGATCGACTGTACCCACATATCTTGTGAAAGGGAACGCCAGGCTACTGGGTACAGCGAAATCCTTCCCCTGACTGCCTCCAAGGGTGGACAGTTGGGCAACACCTCAGGGATGCTGAAAGGGCTTCTCAGGAAGAGACTCCCTGTTGCCCTGGTTCTGAGGACCCCCTCTGCCCCTAGGGCGGCGTTTATTATTGTTACCCCCTCTGCCGGTAAACTGCCCACGTGTGTCCGGCGCTGCTCCTTGGGCTTTGCGGAACCACATCTTCCCTCCTTTCTGACCCTTGGGATAGGGTCTAGAAGGAGTGGAAAAATGGACTCCAACGGGAGAAAGAGTTTTGCCATCCTGCTCACACCTGGTCAAGGTTTCCTTCACCTGAGGTCCGAACAAAGCCGAACCGTCAAAGGGGGTATTGGTGAAGGACGCCTTAAAGGGGTCCGCAAAATTACAAAGCCGCATCCAGGCTTGACGTCTAAGAGCCACTACTGTGCCTGCGGCTCTGCTCGCTCCATCGGCTGCATAGGATATGAGCCGCATGGAGGAGTTGGTTAAGGAATTCAGGATTGCTAGCTGTGAGGCAATCTTTTCTTGAGCCCAGCAGCAGAAGGATCCTGGACCACTTCACCTAGTTCCTTGAGAATATCTCTTTGAAGCCTGGTGAAGTGACAAAGGTAGTTCAGCGAACGCATAGCAAAGGTCGCTGAAGAAAACATCCGCTTTCCATACCTGTCCATGGTCCTAGAATCTTTGTTAGGAGGATGGACAGGTACTGAAGAGTTCCTTCTTGGTGGCCGCCGCCACCACCATAGCATCCACAGAGACGCCCTTAGAAAGAAACTGCTTGTCTGTAGGGGCCGTAATAAATTTGGATGGTCTCCTGGGGACCGGTTCCACAGAATCTGGAGCTGCCCACGCCTTCCGAGCCACTACCTGCATAAGTGGGTCGAAAGGCGGAGACACCCAGGAGGTGGAGGGTCGGGATCCAAAAGCCTCCAGGTATACCGACTCATCCTCGGAGGGGTCAATGGAGGGCCAATCCCCCCTCTGTTTGAGGAGCTCAAGGATGTCTGAAAAGGAGACATCCTCAGAGGGGGACCGTGGGGAACCCTCCGACTCATCTAAGTCGGTATCAGATGTTGTAGACTCAGGGGAGTCTGTGTGTTTCCTCTTACGCCCTCTTCCGAGGGGTTCCCCTGCAGGATCAGGAGAAACCTCGAAGAGGAAGTTATTCCCAATGGGGAAACCTGGGGCGATGGATCCCTGGGCCTGAGAGCAAGAGGCTGGCAAGAGGCGTCTACAGGCACCGAAGAGGGAGGAGCTAAAGGGATGGACCGTTGACCTGGCTCAGGTGCCAGGACACTCCTCATCACCTCAAAGGCTCCTCCCGGGAGGCCGGAATATTCCCGTTCCGAGGAAAAAGGAATTCCCGGCTCCACTGAGAGGGAAGGCTCCGAGGCCGAGGTCGGTGCCGAGCTTACCAATGCCGAAGCCCCGAGAGGGAGAGCGGGGTCGGACAAGGGTCCGACGCCACTAGCCCCCTCGGAGCCGACAAGGGAAACTCGACGACCGGATCCCTCCAAGGAAGGTCTCATGGAAGAGATCGGAGCCGAAGACGACGGAGCCGAAAAATGATGCATCGGCTCCGGCGCCGACACGGTCGCTGTCCCGAGAAGCTCCGGCTCCGAACTCTGGAGGGGAGTCTGAGGAGGAAGTTCAAGGGGTAAAACAATAGCCGAAGTCTGCTGAGACGGGCTATGGAACATTTGGGCTAGCGCCTGCGACTTCAACAGCCTGCTTACCACCCTCTCTAAATCGTGGTCAGACAGCCTGGAAGATCGGCTCCGATGACTCCGCTCCGACAAAATAGGAGACCCCGGAGCCGAGTGGATAGACTCCAAAGAAGGGGACCAAGATCTCTTCTTGGACGAAGCCATCGGAGCCGACAAGGCAACAGCAGATTGGGTGTCGGAACCGACACTACCACCTGAGAAGAAGAAAGATCGGCTCCGGCCGGAGCCGATCTCGACTCCGAAGGAGTCGGAGCCACCGGGGAAGGCTTAGAAGCTGTAGCCTGAACCTTAGGTGGCTTAGAAGGTTTACTAGACCCAGTTTTAGTGGGTGAACCTTCTGGCTTTAGTAAGCCATGGAGGATCAATTTATTCCTCCTTTCCTGCAGGACTCTCTGGCTAAAAGAGTGACATAAGGCACAGGATTCCTGCAGGTGTAAAGGCCCCAGGCAGTAAACACAAGAAGTGTGACCGTCTGTCAGAGACATTTTCTGACAGCACGAGTCACACTTCTTGAAGCCTGAGACCTTTCCTTCCTTAGACATAGTCCAAGAAAAAAATAACACTCACACACCCCAAACAGTCACACAATTAATCCCAACAAACACAGACACACAGATAGGGATTAAGAAAGGAGGCCTAGGCCTAATCGAAAATTTTTTAAACTTTTTATAAAAACTAGAAGTTTTTAACTATATGGGGAAATAGGGTGGGCTGTAGAAACACTACACACTAAAAAAAGGAACAAGGGAGAGATAAAACCCTAAGCTGTTTGAAAAATTCAAACTTACCTCAGCTGTCAAAAAGGAGACCTCTTCGCAAAGCGGCAAACGAGATCGGAGGTAGTCCCGCCTTGCATCATGGGATATAGGGTTGCCTCGAGCTGGTAAAAGGAGTTCTCAAGCTAAGCAAGTGCCGAGTCGGAGCCGAGGATCGGCTCCGAACCCATCCAGCAAGAATGAAGGCGAGATTGACAACTTAACATTAAATATATTTGTATATATTTACTATAACGCAGAATTCCTTTTTATCCTAGTCTGTCCAAAATAACTGTTAGGTACCAAGAAGCTTGTAAGAGCCAATCAGGCCTGCTGCCAATGCTCCTTGCCTTGCATTTCTTTACAAACTTTCTTGACATAATCCCCCTGTGCTCCAATTAACCTCAGATAGAGTCTGCTGGCTAGTAAGGACCGGAGCAAGAGACAGTCATCCTTACAACTTGAAAGGGCAGAACAGCTTCAGGCTGCCCTACCATGTCCTTAGGAAGAGAAGACCATGTCCTTAGGAAGAGATGATAATTTGGAAGGAGGAAAGATGTCTTATCGAACAGATTAGATTAAAAAAGATTCAGCATTATAGTAAGCACAAAGTACAGTTGTGTACACTTACCACAAATGTAGATGTTAGAGTGTATATTCACTGTTGCAGCCATTACATTTGGGGGTAATCTACTGGCAGGTTGCCCTCAGTCGGCCTGAATTCCAAAGTCTTGGGTCCTGCGTCGGTTGCTGTCTTCTCTTCCATGACGTCAGGTCGTCAGGGGTATAAAACATGCAGCTGATGACATTTTCTTTAGTTTTTCATGCCCCGATATCACACACACACACACACACACACACACACACACACACACACACACACACACACACACACACACACACACATCAATATAAACTTTACCTTTATCTACAAGCAAATGCACCACATAGGTTGTAGAAAATACAGAAGGAAAGATAAACTCCAGAATGATAGGGGGATGGCGGGTGGGTAACCTGGACTGCAACAGTGAATGCACTTGAACATCTACATTTTAAGTGTACACAACTGTACTATGTTCTTCGTGTTTCACTGTTGCAGTCATTACATTTGGGTAGAATCCCAAAGCTATGGTAGGGAGGCTGGAGCAAAACAGCATTAGGTGCGGCTATAAGGCCCTGCAGAACTGCAGTGGCAAAGCCTGTCCTGGACGTAGAGTAGAGAGGCAAATGATAATGCTTTGTAAAGGTGTGAACAGAACTCCAAATAGCAGCCTCTAGAATGTCTTTGGTTGGTACTCCTCTGAGAAAGGCTGCTGAAGTAGCTGCAGCTCTGTTGGAGTGAGACCTAATGCCCTTGGGCACAGGTTTGCCATGGCGTAAGCAGCAGAAAATGATGCAGTGGCTTATCCACTTTGAAATTGTCTGCTTTGAAATAGCCTTTCCTTCTGATCCTGCAGCATACGACACTAGTAATTGCTCAGTTTTTCTTACAGTTTTAGTCCTGCTCAAGTAGAACCTTAGCTGTCTTTGTACGTCCGTGGAATGCAGAATTCTCTCCCCTTTGTTCTGTGGATTAGGATAAAAAGTTGGCAGATGAATTGTTTGCTTAAGAGCCACACTGGAAACCACCTTAGCCATAAAAGAAGGATTTGTTCTCAGTGACACCCTGTCAAGGTAAAATATGATAAAAGGCTCTACAGCCATGAGGGCCTGTAGCTCTGAAACACTTCTTGCTAAAGTAATTGCTAGTAGCACAGGTGTTTTCCATGATAAGAACTTTATATCACCGGTAGCAGCTGGTTCAAATGGAGGCAGAGTGAGCTTTTCCAACACATAATTGAGGTCCCATGCAGGTAATGGTGATCTTCTAGGAGGCCTTAAATTTTTGTCATGTCTAAGATACTGCTTTAGTAAAGGATGAGAAAAGATTGGTGGCTCTGTATTGTAATGAGCCGAAATGGCAGAGGCATAGATTTTGATTGATGAGAAAGATAGGCCTTTGTCAAGCATCTCAGTTAAGTATTATATCATCAGAGGAATATTTGGTTCTGCTGTATTAGCTCATTGTGCTCGATTCCAAACACAGAATCTCTTCCATTTGTCATCATAAGATTTTCTGATACTAGGCCTTCTGGCTTCCAAAATGACATCCATCACAGCTTTACTGAGAGGTCTTGTTTGTATAACTACGTGAGATCAGCCATGCTGCCAGGTTCAGTGTCTGTAGATGATTGTGCAGGATCTGATTGTTTTGCTGGGACAGTAGTTGTGCTCTTTGAGGTAAGGTCCAGGCTGGGTATTGAGACAAGTTCCTTAGGATTGGGTACCAGTACTGGCGGGGCCAGTCCGGGGTAATTAGTATCATCTTTGGTTTCTCTTGTCTGACTTTTAGGAGGACCTTGGGGAGGACAGGCAGAGTAGAAAAGGCGTAAACGGATAGGTTTTTCCAACTGAAGGATAGGGCATCCACTTTCCATGCTTGTCTGTGATAAGTCCTTGTGCAGAATCTTTTCAATTGATAATTTTGAGGAGAGGCAGAGAGATCTATGTCTGGGCTCCCCCATTTACGTGTTATCATGCTGAAGACTTGTGGATTTAGTTTCCACTCGTGGGGATCCATATGGTTTCTGCTTAAATCATCTGCCAGAGTGTTTTGTTTTCCTGGCAGGAATTGAGCTTGAAGATGTATTTGGAAGGTCAAAGCTTTGTCCCACAGTGCCATGGCTAATCTGCAAAAGGGGGTATAAATGTGTGCCCCCCTGCTTGTTTATATACCACATGACTGTGGTGTTGTCCGTCTTTATTAGCAGTTGTCCTGGATGAAGTAAGTTCTTGAAGGCTGTTAGGACATTTTGAACAGCTAGCATCTCTTTCTGGTTGATATGTAGATGCATTTGTTTTGGGGACCATATCACATGAATGCATTTTCCTGCCATATGGGCCCCCCCCCCAGGCATAATCTGATGAGTCTGTTACGGTTTGGCTGGCAGGAGGTAGACTGAATGGCCGTCCCATGTTTTGGTGACATGCCTTTGCCCACCATAGAAACTCCTGTTGCAGGCAGGGAATGAGAGGAATCATTGTTTCCAGACTGTGAGAATGTTGACTCCATAAACATTTTAGGTACCATTGAAGTTTCTTCATATGCAGTTTTGCATATGGAATCAGTAGGCTGCAGGATGCCATGAAGCCCAGAGCCTTGTCTTGCAAAAGACTGGGTTTTTGTTGCCATCAGTTTGAAGTAAGCAGTCAGTTGCCTTTTATTGTCTGGCATGAGGTAAGCCATCTGGGCAGTTGTATTCAAGCATGCACCCAAGAATGTTATCTTTTGAGAGGGTACCAGTTGTGATTTCTTTTTGTTTATTGTGTACCCTAGGCAAATTAGAAGCCTTTTCACAAATGCCAGGTGTCGAAGAAGTGTGTCCTTGTTCTCCGCTTGAATGAGACAGTCGTCCAGGTAAGGATATATTTGTATACTTCTTTGTCTGCAAAATGCAATTACTGGTGCCAGGCATTCTGTAAAGACCCTGGGCGCAGTAGATAAGCCAAAGGGCAGTGCAGAGAACTGGTAATGCATTAAGCCAGCCTTGAATCGGAGGTATCTTCTGCACGACTGTCATATTGGGACGTGCAGGTATGCCTCTCTTAGGTCTAACGTCACCAGCCAAGCATTCTTGCCCAGCATGGGCAGAAGCTGCTGCAAAGTCAGCATTTTGAATATTGGAACTTCCAGGTATGTGTTCAAAATTGATAAATCCAGTATTTTCCGCCAGGCCTTGTCCTTTCTGGGTACCAAGAACAGTTTTGAGTAAAAACCTTGTCCTGTTTCCTGTTCTGGTACTGTCTGAATGGCCCCCCATATCCATGAGGGACATAACCTGTTTCTGTGCCTCTGCCCATTGATTTTTTGGCAGATCTGGCCAACCATTTGCCATTGGCAGTGTGGAAATGGAATTTGTATCCTTGTGATACATTGTTTAGTACCCACCTGTCCTGGGTTATTAACTGCCAATTTTGAGCAAAAAGTGTTAATTTTCTCCCTATGGGTGCTGCCAAAAGATAAGTGCTTGGTGCAAGCAGAGGGAAGTCATTGGGATTGCTTTCTGTAGGTTTGCGCTTTATCTCCTCCAGATTTGGAGGTGGAAGCGCCCCATTGCTTTGACCTGTATGAATCTTGCGCCTGGTATCTGGAACCCTTAGGGCTTCTGGATTTGCCCCTTTGAGCTCTGTCTGACACAGGAAAGGACCAATTTTTTGTAGGCCAGTGTCTACTGAGTCTTGCTGGCTGCACTTGTAAGAAGTCTTTAACAGCTTGCGTAGACTTAACTTTGTCTTCCATTTTCTTTAAAACCTCTTCTGCCTTAATACCAAACAGAGAATCATGCTGTAAAGGTGCATCTAGCAATTTAACTTTAACATAATCAGGGAAATTTTGTTCCTTTAACCAGGCATGTCTTCTAATCACAGATCCAGTAACTGCGGCCCTGCAGGAAGCCTCTAAGGAATCAAAACCACACTGCAAAGTATGCTTTCCAACTTGTTCAGCTGCATGCAATAAATCCTGCAACTCTATTTTCTGCACATTCTGAAATCATCATCATTTTCTGTTTCAGCAATCCCATAACATGTTGTTGGTACTTAAGCATATGAAATTGACAGGCCCTGATTGCCAAGGTTGCAGATGTATAAACCTTTTTTCCACATCTGTCCAGTGCCCTTGAATCTCTGTCAGAGGGGGTAGGATTTTTTGCTGTTGAGGCCTTAACTCCCTTTGGACCCTGTGAAATAGTTTCAGGATCAGCAGCAGGGTTTCTAAATAAAAATGTACGTGAGTCAGGGACCCTGTAACATCGGTCAGGCTTTCTGGGAGCCGGAGGTAAGGAGTCAGGGGTCAAACTTCACTCCGAAAAGACATCATCCACAATGTCTAAAACAGGGGGAATAGCTAAAGGCCTGTGCTGAGGGAGGAGGAGGAAAACCCCAAGTCTCTTTTTTGATTCTGAGAAGTCTTGACTCTCCCAGTGAAAATGCTCCCTCAAAGTATGCAAGGTTTCTACGAATGAATAATCCTCAGGAGGAGATGCAGATGGAATAGACTCCTCAGCATCAGAATCCTCAGGGAGGTACAGATAATTCCTGATCAGAAGAGGAATCAGAAGAAATAGAAACCTGATCTGAAGATTCATAATCAGTGTCTTGCCTAGGCCTCTTATCAGGAGGGGATGGGTACCCCTGATCAAGGTAATAAGGTCTTCAGCCATTTTGATAATTTATTTTTTAGGCATAGAGGCCTGTGCAAGTGGCTCATGCGTAATTTTTTTTTTAGTCTTAGAAGTTGCTTTTGTCTTTGGTTTTGCAGCTGTCGTCGGTTTGATATACAAATGTTGAGGTCTGAATACACCCTCAGAAGCCAGTGCCTGCTCAGCGGCTCCGGACCCATCTGAGGGAGATACATCCGTTGGTCCAATACCCTGAGTATCTTACGGCATGCTGGACTCCACATTGGTGTCGGTAGAGGCCTGCGCCTCACTGAGTACCGGTGAACCGGCGACTGGCTTAGGAGAAGCTTAGTCTGTTTTGGATCTTGACTGCCTTTCTCTGTCCTTTTCTTTGCGCTTTTTATGTACTCCGGTAGTCTGATTGCTATCGGACATTTCTGGGTAGTTAAATTTGTTTCCAAAATACTTTGGTGCAAAAATATACCGACGTTTAATAGTGCGTTGGTTAAATTTAGCACAAAACGGACAGCCAGGCACGTTGTGATCAGGGCCAAGGCAAGGAATACAGTATAAATGGAAGTCCTTATGAAGTATTTGCTTCCCACAAGTAATACAATTATTAACTTTTTCTGACATCGGTAAAAAGCAAGACGGGATACTTAGCTTTAGTGAAGACTTCGGTCTGAAACTCAAATTCGAATTTTTCAGTAGTCGGCCGACCGGCACTTGCGAAATGCTTCTGCTTCAGGCACCGTGCAAGAAAGACTGAAGAAAATGGCGTCGGCTGCATGTTTTATACCCCTGACGACCTGACGTCATGGAAGAGAAGACATCAACCGACACAGGACCCAAGACTTTGGAATTCAGGCCAACTGAGGGCAACCTGCCAGCAGATTACCCCCAAATGTAATGACTGCAACAGTGAAACATGAACATCTTCAGAATCCTTTTTCAGCCCAGCTGTTCAATCCAACAATGGGGACAGAATCCCAAGCTACCTGAATTCCTGGGAGGCATCATGACAGGATGCCTGCAAGAACTGTAACTTAAGGCTATAAGCATGGCAAGTCAGTGATCGACAGTATATGAAGGTCAATGTATAGGTGTCCTTCCCATACCTGTCCAGCAGTTTACTAGAGGAACCTTATTCTCATCTGGATGCTGTGAATAAACTATTAAGTCTACCACTTTTTTGTATAAAAAGGAACAGTGCCCTTGGACTCATCAGTTTTCTTAGGAGTCAGAAGCTGTGTGTCTGGCTCCTGAGGGCTTGCTTTGAAGACCTCTATTATCAGGGCTCCCTGTACACTGCCCTCTTTTGAGTATCTGAAACCTCTGAGTTACCACTGAAAAATGTCTCTGAGGGGCCATTATATTCCAAAAGATTGGTCATGCACTGGGGAGTTTGGTTCCATGTTATCCTCAATATTAGTAACATAACTGTGGTGGTGGTGCAGACATCTGCAATGACAATCTAAGATATCCTCCTCCTTCTGGGAGATATCTGCTACGATGGCATCATTTTACAAAATGGGTTGAGCATCCCTTCTAGGTTTTTAAGTATGTTCAACTATGTAGCCAGTTTGGCCCAACTCAACTGCCTGCCTTGAAGAGAGTCAACAAACCTGAATTAACAAAAAAATAAGTCTTGAGATGCCTTCAGTGAAATAGTTTAGGCATCTGGAGTAGGCTTTTTAAGTTTCAACCTATAGCATTTAAGAGTACAATATCACAAGGCTGTTCATTCACAAGTGGTAGGTAGACTCCGCCCTTTGCAATGAGACATTCTACTGGCACTGTGGAGTAAGGTGCGTAGGAGAGGTCTTCTTTAAGCTCAGTCAGAGTACAGTGCTTCAATTTTCAGATATGATTACCTCCTCCTGAAGGGTTACTGCCAACTGTCTGCAACTCTTGCTAGTGGGACATGTAGGCTGCATGAGCACCTTCTTAGTAAAGCCATCTGTAGACTGATGAGGTCCTGGAGTGTCTACTGGCTCCTGGAGTGTCTACTGGCTCCTTAGTGGGTGAATCTATCTAAACAAGATGTTTCAGTGGCTGATGTCAAGACACCACAGTTACAAAGAGGAAAAAGACAGCAGGTTTCTTACAATTCAAATATACAAGCACAGTATCTCCAGTAACCTTTAGTCTTGGGCCAGAAAATTTTACAAAACGTTGCATGAGCTGACAGTCATGACCTAAACAAATAAAGATCATGCTTATCTTTGAAATTTAACTACCACTTAAACATGCACACTTTCCTGCTTAGCCAGCACCCAGAGACCTCCAAATGGATACAGCCAGACCCAGAAGCAGCTAGTAAAAGACCACCATACAAAAAACCCTACCACTAATTTTATAATAAAGTAATGTAAATCTTGTGGGGTACTTGTTTGCTCTTCCACTTTAGGCCTGGCCTGATCGACTAACGAATACCTGCAATGAACCACACAGAAAAAAACAACCTTAAGACAGTTCTTCATATGTTCTCCTTTATACAGTAACATGGAGATGTCAATGAGGAGGGAAACAAGGTCACCATGGGGGGGGGGGTCTCAATCTCTTCCCAAATACAGGACTTTACTTCTGGCAGAGATTCTTGAAATGACTGCAGCAGTGACTTGGATGAAGAACATCAACAAAGAATAGTTGTGTAAAATCTTACCATAACCATAGATGTCCTTCTCTTCCATGTTGCAGTATTCTGAACACTTGTGTTCCGGCCAGTATACAAAAGCTTGTAGTCACTGCTGGGTACATGGGACGTCTGACAATGACCTAGGGAACGTGAGCCATAAGCTATGTCTGCAAGTACCAGACCTCAGAATTGAGTGCCCCAGTCAGACCCCAGTCCCAGGAAACTGTGCAAGTCCAATGCCATCCAGTTAAAAGGGAAGAAGAGGGGGAAAAGGGGGGGGGGGGGTTACTGCAAAATCGGAAGAGAAGGACATCTATGGTTATGGTAAGATTTTACACAACTATTCTATGTCCTTCTGTTCTCATGCTGCAGTATTCTAAACACCTGGGTGAGTGCCAAAGCTCACTGGAAAGAAGAGGGTGGTGGCTTGGAAATATTTTCTATAAATCCAGGCAGGATTGCCCTGGATTTGGAAATGTCAATTTGTAGAGTTTAGTAAAGGTGTGGACAGAGGTCCATGTAGCTACCTATAAAATTGTGGCAGTGTCCAAACCTTTAAAGAAAGCACCAGATGAAGCCATAGCTGTAGTGGAGTGCGCTTTGATTTTTGACTCCAAGGATTTCTCATGATATGCATAGCAGAAGGAAATTACTCTGAAAATCCAGGCTGAAATTGTCTGCTTTGTCACAGCTTTCCCCAGAGCTCTGGGATGAAAGACAAACAACTGGTCAATTTTCTGACATGTTTGGTTTTGTCGATATACAACCTAAGATGTTTACAAACATCAAGGGAATGTTAGACACTCTCACTGTCCCCCTGAGGGTGAACAAAAAAGGTGGGGACGTGAATGCTCTGGTTTTAGGACAGTTCATTGACCACCTTGGGCATGAAGGAAGGGTTGGTCCTAAGGCTTACCCTGTCTTTGTGAAAGACAAAGAAAGAAGGGATGGCCATAAGAGCCTGTAACTCTGAGACTCTCCTAGCTGAAGTCAGGGCAATTAGTAGTACTATTTTCCAAGTGCAGTGTTTCAGAGAAGCCCTGGAAGCTGGTTCAATGGGAGTCACCGCGAGTTTCTCCAAAATGCAATTCAGGTCCCAGGGTGGGGGAATGGGTTTCCTGGGAAGGGGTGCAGAGATCCAAAACTCCCTTTAAGAACAGCTTAGCAGGCAATCAAGAAGCCAGAGCCAGAGGCAGACAAGCTGAAATAGCAGCAAGGTGGACTTCAACAGAGGAGTATGCCAAGCCTGACTGCAAGAGTCCACACAGGTATAACCGTACCAAACCAACATCACCCTGGAAAGGATCCAACTGTCTTTGTAGACACCATAAGGAGAATCTTTTCCATCTAGACATGCAAGATCTCCTTGTGTTAGTTTCCTGGTCTCCTGCAGGACTGAGAACACGTCCTCACTGTAGAGGTGTCTGTCTGTCTTGTGTGGGAAGGTCCACTCTGTGTTGTGTGGGAAGGTCCACTCTGTGAAGTAAATTGTGGTGATTGCCCCACGCTAAATGCAGAAGGAGAGGGAACTAGTGCTGTCTTGGCCAAAAGGGAGTCACCAACAACATTTTTGGTTTGTCAGTTTTCAGCAGAACTTTCTGAAGTGGGAAGGGGGGAATGCATACAGAAACATCCCCTTCCAAGAGACTGAGAAGGCATCCGTTGCCCTTGCCAGGGGGTTGGGCAGTTTGGTGCAAAAGGACAGAATTTGTTCATAGAGGAGGCAGACAGATTGAGGTATACCCCCCATTTGTGGACTATGTCCAACAACACATCCCTGTGGAGCATCCATTTGTGGTACTGTGACATGGACCTAACCAATGCGTCTGCCTGCATATTCTGTTTTGAAAGGATATACACAGCCTGAAGTGCAACTTCATGTGTTGCATCAAGCTCCCACACTTGGAGAGCTAGTCTGCATAGCAAGTAAGATTTTGTTCCCCCTCCTGCTTGTTCACATACCATAGAACTTAGTGTTGTCTGTGAACAAATTTAGAGGACCCTGCTTCAGCATATGTTGGAAGGCCTTTAAGGCCAACAAGACTGCTCTCCTCTCTCGGATATTGACATGTTCTTGTCTGAAGGAGTCTGGCCAAGTGCCCTGACTCTCAGTGAAGCCATGGCTGCCTCAAACCCAGATCTGAAGCACCCGTATACATCTCTTGTACTGGTAGGGGAGGGTGTAAGAGGAGTCCTGGGTTGCACCTCACTTGGTCCACCCACCACTGAATCTTTTTTCAGGCAAGGAAGTAAGGGGATTTTGTACTCTACAGGATGAGTGCTGTGTCCATATATACCATGGGTATTACTTTAGTTTCCTCATGTGGAGCCTTGCCAATACCAAATGGTAATATGGGAATGGTCGATGCCATGTGACCCAGGAGTCTGAGGTACTGCCTGGCCGTCAAGTCTGTGGCTTGGAGGACAGTACGCAGGTACGGCTTTAAAAACTCTCCACTTTTTGGGGTGGCAGAAAGACCCTCATGACATCCGTTCTTATCCTGAAACCCAAGAAAATCTGGTCCGGGGGGGGGTCAGACTGGACTTGGGATAATTTATCTTGAAGCCCAGTACTTGCAGGAATGAAATTACTGTTTTTAAATGGCTTTGCAGGGATTCTGTGGAGTTTGCCTGGGTGAGCAGCTCATCTAGGTAAAAGAAAATTTGAATCCCTAGGGTCCTGAAGAAGTTCACCACTGGTGCCAAGCACTTGGTGAAGACCCCTGGTGCTGTAGAAAGTCTGAAGGGCAAGGCACAGAAATGCAAAATGTGAGCTGGCCACAGAAAAATGCAGATATTTCCTGTACCTAGTCCTTATTGGGATGTGTAGGTAGACATCCTTGATATCCAAGGTGGCCAAGAGCCCTTGAGGAAAGATCAAATGGAATAAGGTTTGCAGAGTCAGTGTAAGCATTTGAAAGGTGGGCACTTGCAGAAAGAGGTTGAGATGTAAAAGATCTAAAATTGGTCACCAGGGAGCATTTTGTTTGGGACTAGATAAAGTCTTGAGTAGAAGCTCTCCCCTTCTCCTTTCTGGCATAGGGACAGGTTGAATTGTGCCCTGGGCAACATGGCTGTCTATAACTGGCTGAAATAATGGATATTGTTCTTTGGGGGGCTGTGGAATTCCTCGGTAGGAAGGGGTTGTGAGCCAAGTCATAAAATAAAGACCTGTCTGTGGTGATGTTTCTTCATGAAGGGAGGCAGTGAGAGAGCCTTAGGGATAGGACAATGGAGTCAAGAGGTTGTTTTAAGGATGGCAGGTAGTCACAGACTACCTGGCCGGTCTTGAACTTAGGGCATATGGGCTGACGTTTGTGCAGGCATGGAAGGAGTGGCTTGCTTCCTGGCAGTCTTTCTGCTTCTAGGAGGAGGAGCGAGTGCACAGTGATCCCTGATGAAATGGGTCTTTGAGGGGTAATTCCTGTGGAATTTAGGGATAGGAAACACAAAAGTGTTTGAGGTTCTGTAACTCCTTCCCCTTTTGTTGCAGAGTTTAGAATAATTCCGCCACCTTTGTCCCAAAATCGGCAGAGTTATTCATGGGTGCATCTAAGAGTTTTGTTCAAATATCATCAGGAAGTGGCTGTAACCTAAGCCAGGAATATCCCTTGAGCACAGAAGCAGGGAAGTGGCTGTAACCTAAGCCAGGAATATCCCCTGAGCACAGAAGCAGATGCAGTAGATCTGACAGAGGCTTCTGCTGTATTGTAACTGCACTTAATGGAGTACCTTGTGACCTGTGAAGATAAAGACATAAGGCTGGACAACTGAGCATTGGCTGGAAACTGGAATTTCACGGAGAAGTTTTGTGGCCTGTCCTAAAAGGGCTAGGGCATATTTGGACACGTGGTTTGGTAGTTTTTGAGCCTAAATGCCAGGGTAGATTAAGTATAGACCTTTTTCCCAAGGCGTTCCATGGCCTTACTGCCTTTGTAGGAAGAAGTGAGGAGGATGGAAGGAGCTTGGAGGCTTTATCAGCTGACAGAGAAACAGTGCTAGGGTCTGCCGCAGGCCACTTAACCAAGAATTTGGTCCCTTCAGGGACATTATAGAATCTGTCAGGACTACGTGGAGCAGGGAGCTGGTAGTCTGGGTTGATAGATGCTGCATTGAAAGCATCCAGAAATGCAGGAAGTATAGGGGGAATTGCTGAAGGAGCAGGGGTGTCCATCTGAAAACGTTTGTAGTACCTCTTCTGTACTTCAGTCATTTCAGAGGAATCCCATTTGAAAGGCTCCCCCATCTCAGAAATGGTCTCCCCAAAGGTAAGGTCTTTGTCTGGGGAATCTATTTCTACACATTTTTCTTCAGGGGAGGCGCAGCCAGGGGGAGATGGCATTTTGTGAAGCATAGGAGAGGGAATCCTCTGAAGAAGAGAGTCAGAGGATTCCTCACCTTCAGGCTGGGAAGGATCCAAGGCCTGAGGCTTAGGACTAATTACAGGAGGAGGTCCACAGAAGGGTAAGGGTGTAGCAGGCCTCAGAAACATAAAAGCATTAAACAGGCTTTGAGAAAAGGCCTGCCAATCTGGCTGGAAAAATGTTTCTTTTTTTCTTTTGAGGGAAGGCCTAGCTGGCATCTGAGTAAAGGTTGGTCTGGATTCAGAAGCCTGTGAAGTAGCGGAGGATCTGTATGAAATGAGGTTCCCCTCACCACCAGATGCAAATGTCTGCCTTACCTCAGAGGACATGCCATCTGTGCTGGCTTCTGCTGCTTCCACACCAGTACCCGCTATACCTGTATCGGCGTCAACCTAGCATTCCTATAAGCTGACGTTAGCCACAGGAGGGATGTTGGGTGGAGGAGAGGCAGCTACTGACAAGCTTAACAACCTTGGCTTTTTTCTTAGGCGGTTCGATGGGCTGACTGGATGGTCCCTCCATGCTAAAAGCTTAAGGTGCTGGTTCTAGAGGTAAATATTTATCACATGCAGATGGCGGTGTAGCATTTTCTGAACAAAAACCTGACAGGTGGAGATGGAAAGATTGAATGAAGAAAGGTTTTTAAATGAATCCAATCCATGTCAGTAATGTTAGTGCTTGAGGACTGGTTGGTTTGTTTTTATGCTTCAAGATAAAATAGCATTACTTTTTTCCCTGTACTGACTTTAAATCATGCCTCTGTCATCAAATGTAAATTTTGTTAAAGGCCACCTGGACTGACTTACGGCAGTGTCGTAAGAATACTGTATTGTTTCAGTCGATTTACATGCTTGGAGCATGCTGGCAAAAAATGGTAAAGTACAGTTGTGTACACTAACCATAAATGTACTGTTCAAGTGTACTCACTGTTGCAGTCATTACATTTGGATTATCTGCTTGCAGGTAGCGCTCAGTCTGCCTGATTATCAAAGTCTTGGGTCCTGCGTCGGTTGCTGTCTCATCTTCCATGAAGTCAGGAAGTCAGGTGTATAAAGCATGCAGCCGATGCCATTACATCAGTTTTTCTTGCCCTAGATGTCAGGTGCCCCCATAACGGGAAGCAATTAAAAAAGAAGTTATGTACTCACCATAACATTTCATGTATGTAGTCTATCTCGCCAAACATTATAACATGTGGGTTTGGAGACGATCCTCGGCTCCAACTCGGCTGCTTAGAAAGCCTGAAAACTTCTGAATGGCTCGTGGCTAATAGATATCCCATGATGCATGCGCACATTCCCCTGATCTTGTTTGCTACTAGTCTACCAGAATCAGACCTGAAAAGGAACAAAGGTCTGGAAGAATAAACTATAACAAAAGGAGCCCCTGTGGCAAAAACTGCTGTAGAAAAGGAAAAACTGTATCCAGATCCTCCAGGAAGGGAGCTGGTCGGTGGGTCCGTAATAATGTTCGGCGAGATGGACTACATACATGGAACGTTATGGTGAGTACATAACTTCTTTATGTTATCTAGTCCTATCTCTCCTCCATTATTACATGTGGGACAGCGTCCCTAGCATCTTGAATGGATGGCTCACTGGAAGATACTCCCAAGTACCGTGAAACCAAACAAAGCTCTACCCCTGGAAGTTAAATCCAATTTATAATGGGAAATGAAGGTATGAGGGGTAGCCCATTTTGCTGCTGCACAAATACTATCAATAGGTGTCCTGGCTTGGAAAGCAGAAGTAGAGAAGGACCTGGTGGAATGCGCTTTGACCTTAAAGGGTAACTCCTTTCCTTGAGAACTGTAAATAAAGGAAATACAATTAGAGATGCAGTTTGAAAGTGTAACTTTGGAAAATGGTAATCCCATTCTCGCCTCAGCAAAGGAAATAAAGAGCTGTTCTGACTTTCTAAATTCTTTGGTCCGGTGGACAGAAACTTAGCTGCCTGTGTACATCCAATTGGTGGAATGTATAATCTGCTTTACTGGAGTGATTAGGGAAGAACACTGGCAATTCAATTGTTTGGTTTAAGTGAAACTGAGAACAGACTTTAGGAATAAAAGAAGGGTTGGTCCGGAGAGAGACCCTATCTTTGCGAAAAAATATGGAGGTTTAACAGACAGCCTGTAATTCAGAAACTCGCCTGACTGAGGTTATTGCTACCAGAAAAAGAGTCTTCCAAGACAGAAATTTCACCTGAAAACTATGGGCTGGTTCAAAGGGTGGCAGAGTAAGTCTAGACAGAAGAAGATTCAGGTCCCAAGGAGGAACGGGGTCTTGCACAGGAGGTCTTAACATCATGGAACCCTTAAGAAAGGATATGCACAGTTTGTGAGACATAAGACTGGAATCATTAATCCCCACATGAAAATTAGGTATTGCTGCTAGTTGAACTCTGAGTGTAGCAGCCGCTGAACCTTGGTGAAAGAGTTCAGAAAGAAACTAATAGTAATGGGAGCTGTAAATGGATCAACTTCTCTACTGCGTGCCCATATGGAAAATCTCTTCCATTTACTATGAGACAATTTTCTGGTCGAAGGCTTGTGAGAAGAGGTAATAATAGGAGTTACAGCTGGAGACCAATCATGAAGCCTGACTAGTGATAGAACTGGAGCAGCCATGCTGTCAGTTTGAGTGTGTGGAGGCTGGGGTGAAGAGAACCTGACATCATGTGTGTCACGTCATCTGGCACTGGGTCCAGAGTCCCTGGGCAGTCCAACAGGTGAAGCCCGAGAAAAGGGAACCAAATCTGATGAGGCCAGTAAGGGGTGATGAGGATCATCTTGCTTCTCAACAGCATTGCTTTCTGTATGACCTTGGGGATGAGTGGAAAAGGAGGAAAAGCATAAAGGAGTCCCGAGGGCCAATCATGGACAAGTGCATCTCTTGGCGACTCCCCCGGAGGGGGGATGAGAGAGAAAAAGGTGCTGCATTTGGTGTTGATGGGACTGGCAAAGAGGTCGCGCAGCAGGGTTGTTTCCACTTGTGAAAGATCATACTGGCTATTTTCTGGTTCAAGGACCATTCGTGAGGTAACAATATTGCCCTGCTTAGCTTGTCCGTTATTACATTGGAAGTCCCCGGGATGTGCATAGCAATGAGAAATCGCCCAATCCCAAACTCGCATGTCCTCTCGACATAAGGGTTATGATCTGGTCCCCCCTTGTTTGTTTAGATACCAGACAACCGACATGTTGTCAGTCTGGATAGCTATCGTCCCTAGAGGGAGAAAGTCGTGAAGTGCTTTCAACGCTAGAAGCACCGCCCTCATCTCTAGGACACTGATATGCAGATGGGCCTCCTGCTCTTGCCATGTGCCTTGGACAGTCCTGCCAAGATAATGCACCCCCCCCCATCTGAGAGGAAACTGTGGTCACAGTGGCAACGAGCTGGTGCGGTACAAAGGGAGTCCCTGTGGCAAGATGACCTGGTTGAATCCAACAGCGTAGGTCCTTTTTGCAAGAATCTGTAATCAGGATCTGATGATGTAGAGGCAACTGTTGAAACTACCACTGGGATGATAGGAGCCATTGGAGTATTCTCATATGTAGTCTTGCTAAAGGTACTAAGGTTATGGTTGACGCCATAGTTCTGAGAAGCTGCAACACCACCTTCGCTTTGACTCTGAAGGGGAAGTATTCTGTAAATTTGTTGCACAAGATTCTTTATTCTGTCTGTAGGTAGTCTGGCTGTCATCTTGACCGTGTCAATGTTTGCTCCTATAAAAGTTATAGTCTGAGTGGGCAACATAGAGGATTTTTCCCAGTTTATCGAGATTCCCAACTGGGAACAGAGCTTGATTGTGGAATCTCTCGATTAAATTAGGCAATGCCTGGTGGTGGCGGTCAGGAGCCAATCATCCAGGTATGGAAAGACTTGGATTCCCTGACGCTGCAAATGAGCTGTGACTACTGCCATGCACTTGGTAAACACAGGGGGGGATGTGGTAATACCAAAGGGCAGTGCCCGAAACTGGTAATGATTGGCTCCCAGCCGGAAGCGTAGGTAGCTCCTTGATGCTTTGTCCATGATTATGTGGCAATAGGCATCCTGGAGATCTATTGAGCACATCCAGCTGTCTTCTCCCCAACAAAGGGAGTATGGATTGCAGAGTGACCATTCGGAACTTGGACTTCTTTACATGCTCGTTTAACCTGCTGAGGTCTAGGATGGGTCTCCAGTCCCCTGTTCTTTTTGGAACTAAAAAGAACCTGGAGTATGTTCCGAATCCTGTCTGGTCTGTTGGGACCTTTTGAATGGCTCTTTTTAATAGCAGCTTTTCTATCTCTATAGCCGCTTGATCCCTGTGATTGGGTGGTACATCTGGGATCCTTTTGGGAGGGCGTGGTGGATGGGAAAAGGGTACAGAGTAACCTCTGGTAATAATGTCATGTACCCACTTGTCTCGAGCGAGATTTAGCCTGGCTTCTGGGTACAAGGACAGGCGACCCCCGACCGGATCCAGAGATGCACAGTCGGGTTCCACATCAGGAACGCTGATAGGGATGGTCACGAAAGGAATCGCGACCTTCCTGATTTTGTGCTTCTCCCCTGCCTCTAGGGCGACAGACTATTATTTCCTCCTCCCCTGCCTCTGAAGGAGGAATCACCTTGTGTGTCCTGGAAAGGTCTCTGTGATTCCTTGAACCACATTTTGCCGCTCTTCTGACCTTTAGGGTAAGGTCTAGAAGGAACGGTAAAATGGACTCCCACGGCAGAGAGAGTATTTCCTTCCTGCCAACACCTGGTGTGGGTATCTTTCACCTTGGGTCCAAAAGGAGTGGACCCGTCCACGGGAGCATAGGTGAATGTAGACTTGAAAGGCTCAGCAAAGTTGCATAGACGCATCCAAGAATGTCTCCTTAATTAGACTCCTGAACCCGCCGCCCTACTCGCACCATGAGCTGCATATGAGATCAGCCGCATGGAGGAGTTAACAATAGATGTGAGGGTAGCCAACTGAGCAGACACTGTAGATGGGACTGCTTCAGTCAAGGTACCCTGAAGAGCATCTCATAACTCCTTTACAAGATCTCTCTGAAGTCTCGTAAAATGCAACAGTTCAGTGATCGGCATGTAAAGGCCGCTGAAGAGAAGATACGCTTCCTGTACCTATCCATCGTTCAGGATTCCTTATTAGGTGGATGGACAGAAGTAGTCTCTGCTAACTCCTTCTTAGTGGCCGCCACCACCATGGCATCAACAGGTAAACCCTTAGATAAAAACTCTTTGCCCTTAGGGGTGAAGAGAAATGTATTCGGCCTCCTGGGGACCAGTTCCACGGCATCGGGAGTCTGCCGTGCCTTCTGACTCATGAGATCTAGCAATTCATCAAATGGAGGAGACACCCATGAAACTGAGGGTTGAGACTCTGTCTATCAGTGATGGACATTTTTTGAGAGCTTTTAGTACACTTTTTAAAACATATTTATGCTCTTTATGTTCTTTCGACATAATGGCAGTCCCAATAGGCGATTGAAGAGAAAAAACAACACACTCACTCAACAAGAGAGGAACTAGATCCTCTAACTTAAACAGATCTAGCCCTATTCTCACAACAAACAACCAAGGGAAGTTTTTACTAGGTTCTCTAACTTAAATGAACCTAGTGTAAAGGAAAGGGGAACAGACTAATACCTCTAAGTAAAACGGTTTAGTCAAAAGCACACACTCACGGGAACATACACAAAAAAGGCCAACAGGCCCAAAACTTTATAGCAGAAAAAGTCAAATCCAGAAAAAAAGGTAAAGTCCGGTTAAATTGACCCAATCGGTTATCACAATAAGGCTAACAGCAATAACAAAAGCACTTCACACGAAGTTAAAAACTTAACTAAATCACTTAGCCACGGCCATCCAAAAGAAGCTTCCGACTGAAGACGCGGCAAACGAGATCTGGAGAATGTGCGCATGCATCATGAGATACCCATTAGCCATGAGCCAATCAGAAGTTGTCAGGCTTTCTAAGCATCCGAGTCGGAGCCGAGGATCGGTTCCGAACCCACATGTAATAATGGAGGCGAGATAGGACTACATAATATTACAAGGTTACACCTCCAACAAAAAGCAAATACACCAGAAAGCTTAAGTATAGTAAACAAGAAGAGAGGTATAGCCAATAGAAGTCAGGGGGCTGGAAGGAGGGTAACCAGGACTGCAACAGTGAATACACTCGAACATCTACATTTATGGTAAGCGTACACAACTGTACTATGTTCATTGTGTTTCACTGTTGCAGTCATTACATTTGGGTAGATTCCCAAAGCTAAGGAAGGGAGGAGGCAGTTATTGAGCATTAGGACTAGCTATTAGGCCCTGCAAGACTGCAGTGGCAAAACCAGCTCTGGATTTAGAAAAAACTGGCAAGTAGTAATGTTTGGTGAAGGTATGTACAGAACTCCAGGTAGCAGCTTCTAGAATGTCCCTGGTAGGAACACCTCTGAGAAAGGCTGTAGAAGTAGATGCAGCCCTGGTGGAATGGGGTCTTATCCCCTGTGGGGTAGGTTTTCCATGGTGCTTATAGCAGAAAAGAATGCAATGGCCTATCCACTTAGAAATGGTTTGCTTTGAAATGGCCTTCCCCTCTGCTCCTGCAGCAAAGTAAACAATCAGCTGTTCAGATTTACGGAGAGGCTTGGTCCTGTCCAAGTAAAATCTAAGTTGTCTGTGCATGTCCACGGAGTGCAGTATTTGTTCCCCTTTGTTTTGTGGATTAGAAAAGAAGGTTGGCAAATGAATGGACTGATTAAGGGCCACACTGGATACCACCTTGGGTATCAAGGAAGGATTGGTCCTGAGGGACACCCTGTCCGCATGAAAGATGATGAAAGGCTCCACTGCCTTGATGGCCCATAATTCAGACACCCTTCTTGCTGAAGTGATGGCTAGAAGGAAGGCTGTTTTCCAAGAAAGGAATTTCAACTCCACAGTTGCAGCTGGCTCAAAAGGAGGTAGAGTGAGCTTTTCCAATACAAAGTTAAGGTCCAAGGCAGGAGTAGGAGCTCTCCTGGGTGGTCTTAAATTTCTGGCCCCTCTGAGGAATTGTTTCAATAGGGGGTGAGAGAAGAAGGGTGGGCTCAGTATTATAATGTGCTGAAATGGCTGAGGCATGAATTTTAATGGAAGAGAAGGAAAGGGCCTTGTGAAGCATCTCTGTTAAGTATTGAAGAACATGCGGTAAACTGGGCACTGTTGTGCCCATCCCCTGAGTCTGGCTCCAGAAACAGAATCTTTTCCACTCATCAGAATAGGATTTTCTAGTACTAGGCCTCCTTGCCTCCAGGATGACATTGAGCACTTGTTTGCTGAGGGACGGTATAGGAGAACTCAGATAATTAGCCAGGTTGCAAGGTTCAGGGTTTGAAGCTGGGGACACAGAATCTGGCCCTCCTGCTGGGACAGTAGGGCAGGAGTCTGAGGCAGGTGCCATGGTTCCAGTAGTGACATACTGCGCAAGAGGGGATACCAGTGTTTGCGTGGCCAGTCTGGTGCAATGAATATTGTCCTTGGTTTGCCCTGTTTGATCTTTAGTAAAACTTTCGAGAGGAGAGGCAGAGGAGGAAAGGCAAAAACAGAGATGCTTTCACAGGTAAAGGACAGGGCATCCACTTTTCAAACTTTGTGGGGAGTCCTTGTGCAGAATTTGCCCAATTCGTAGTTCTGAGGGGAGGCAAACAGGTCCATCTCTGGGCTCCCCCATTTGTTTCTCAGAATGTTGAATATCCTTGGCTCCAGTTTCCACGTGTGTGGGTCCATGAGATTTCTGCTTAGGTCGTCTGCCAGTGTATTTAACTTGCCTGGCAGGAATTAAGCTTGTAGGTGCACTTGGTAGCTCAAGGCTGTGTTTCACAGAGCCATGCCTAGTCTGCAGAGGGGGTATGAGTGGATACCCCCCTGCTTATGTACCACATAACAGTGGTGTTGTCCATCTTTACCCATAATTGTCCTTGAAGAATTTGGTCCTTGAAGGCCGTCAGAGAATTCTGTACAGCTAACATTTCTTTTTGATTGACATGCAGGTGCATTTGACTCTGGTTCCATTTGCCCCGACTGCACTGCCCTGCCAAGTGAGCTCCCCATGCATAGTCTGATGCATCTGTTGTTAGGGTTTGGGTGGCAGGGGGTAGAGTGAACAGCAGTCCCTTGTTGTGGTGGCAGGCCTCTGCTCACCAAAGGAACTCTGTCCTTATACAAGGAATGATGGGAATCATTGATTCCAGGTCCTGAGAATGTTGACACCATAAGCTTTTTAGATACCATTGTAGTTTCCTCATATGCAGTCTTGCATATGGAATTAGTAGAATGCAAGAGGCCATGAACCCCAGGGCTTGCAGTATTTTCCTTGCAGATAGCTGGGTCTTTGTGGCCAGTAGTTTGAAGTAGGCTGTCAAACTTGCTTCTCTGGTGTGAGGTAGGCCATCTGGGAAGGTGTATTCAAGCTTGCTCCCAGGAATACAATATACTGGCAGGGTACTGGGTGAGATTTCTTTTCGTTTATGGTGTACCCCAGTGAGGTTAGCAGTTTCTTTACAAATACCAGATGATTTAAGTGTGTCCTAGCTTTCTGCCTGAATCAGACAATCGTCCAGGTTATGGGTATATTTTAATATTTCTTTGCCTGCAGAATGCAATGACTGGAGCTAGGCACTTTGTGAACATCCTGGGCGCAGTAGATAAGCCAAAAGGCAATGCAGAGAACTGATAGTGCATGTAGCCTGCTCTGAAGCATAGGTATTTTCTGCAAGACTTCCTTACTGGGATGTGCAGGTAAGCTTCCTTTAAATCCAATGTTGCCAACCAGGCATTTTTGCCTAGCATGGGAAGCAGCTGATGAAGAGTTAGCATTTTGAATTTTGGGATTACCAAAAAGGTGTTTAAGATAGACAAGTCCAGGCTAGGATGCCAACTATTGTCTTTTCTGGGTACCAGGAAAAGTCTTGAGTAAAAATCTTGTCCCCATTCCTCTTCTGGGACAGGCTGAATAGCCCTGATACTTTGAAGATTGAGAACCTGCTGCTGAGCCTCTGCCCACTGATTTGGGGTAGGTCTGGCCAACCGTTTGGGGATGGTAAGGAGTGTATGTGGAATCTGTATCCTTGGGAAAAAAGAAGTTATGTACTCACCATAACGTTCCATCCGAGTAGTTATACTTCATTTTTCTGCAATCTGTGGGTATTTGAATCCATATCGGATCTGAGCCAGCAACTTATTTTGTAGCATCTGCTCCAAGCTCCCCTCTTACCCATAATATACCACCATCTCCTATCTTCCCTCAGATCGAGTTTGCTGCAACTATACACTTTAGCAACTCAACTAAATAAACCTAACATGTTTATTCACATGAAAAGGTCAGGGGGATGGAGGGTGGGAAGGTTGCAGAAAAATGAAGTATAACTACTCAGATGGAACATTATGGCGAGTACATAACTTCTTTATCTGTAGTTGTTAACTTCATTTTATCTGCAACCTGTGGGACAGAGTCCCCAGCTACTCAACAAATCCTGGGAGGCCCTCATGGAAGGATATTCCTGAGCACCGCAGAGCCAAAGGATGCTCTCCCTCTGGAAGTCAGGTCTAATTTGTAATGGGAGTTGTGAATTTGCCCAAGTTGCTGCTGCACAAATATCATCCAAAGGAACCTTAGACCAAAAAGCAGCGGAAGTCGCCATGGACCTGGTAGAATGAGCTTTAATCAGACCAGGAGGAGATAAAACCCTTGGCTTTGTAAATATGTAGAATGCAAAGAGTGATCCATCTGGCTAAAGAAACCTTGGAAATAGCCTTTCGCAAACGAGGTTTAGAAAATGAGACAAATTAATTGGACTTACGGAAGGATTGTGTTCTATGAAGGTAGAAACAAAGCTGTCTATGAACATCTAACAAATGAAGTTTGTATTCATCTTTGTTCTTAAAATTTGGAAAGAAAATGGGTAGATTAATTGTTTGGTTTATGTTTGATTGAGATGCCACTTTGGGTAAAAACAAAGGATTTGCATGGAGAGAGACCCTGTCCTTATGGGAGACCAAATAAGGGGGCACGGCAGACAACACCTGCAGCTGAGAGACCCTCCTCATATGCAGTCTGGCATATGGAATTAGTAGTATGCAGGATGCCATGAATCCCAGGGCCTGCAGAATTTTTCTTGCAGGGAGATGGGACTTTCTTGCCAGCAACTGAAAATATTGAGTTAGTTGAACTTGTTTGTCTGGCGTGAGGTAAGCCATCTGGGCCGTTGTATTTAAACTGGCACCCAGGAATATAATCTGTTGCGAGGGCACTAGTTTTGACTTCTTTTCGTTTACTGTGTACCCTAGAGAAATTAGCAACCTTTTTACAAACGCCAGATGCTGTAGAAGAATGTCCTTTGTCTCTGCTTGAATGAGGCAGTCGTCCAGATATGGATATATTTGAATTCCTTTTTGTCTGCAAAATGCAATTACTGGTGCCAAGCACTTTGTGAAGACCCTGGGCGCAGCAGATAAGCCAAAGGGCAGTGCAGAGAATTGGTAGTGCATTGTACCAGCTTTGAATCTGAGGTATCTGCTGCAATTTTGTCTGATAGGGACATGCAAGTATGCCACTGAGGTCCAGAGTAACAAGCCAAGCTTTCTTGCCCAGCATGGGTAAAAGCTGCTGTAATGTCAACATTTTGAATTTCGGAATATCCAGGTAAGTATTCAAAATTGAAAGGTCTAGTATGGGCCTCCAGGCCTTGTCCTTTCTGGGGACCAAGAAGAGTCTTGAGTAAAATCCTTGTCCTTGTTCCTGTTGAGGTACTTTTTGAATAGCTCTCATGTCCATGAGGGCTGAAATTAGTTTTTGTGCCTCTGCCCATTGAATTTGTGGCAGGTATGGCATTCCTTTTAGCCTTGGTAAAGTATGAAAGTGGAATCTGTAACCTTGAGACACAATATTCAGGATCCATTTGTCTTGGGTGATTGTTTGACAGTTTTGAGAAAAAAGTGCTAGTTTTCCCCCTAAGGGGGCTTCCAAAAGGGACGTGCTTGGCGTATGAAGGGGAAAGTCATTGTGACTGTTTCCTGTAAGGTTGAGACTTGTCCTCACCACCTTTTGGGGAGGAGGTGCCCCACTGTCGTCTGTTTGAGCCTTGGGGTTGTCTGTATCTGCCTCTCTGTGGCCTGTCTGACACTGGAAAGGGCCAATTCTTTGTTGGCCAATTTCTGCTAAACCGAGGTGGCTGTACCTGTAAGAAATCCTTGACTGTTTGCACAGATTGAGCTTTATCCTCCATTTTCTTTAACACCTCTTCTGCCTTAACACCAAACAAAGTATCATGTTGTAAAGGAGCATCCAATAATTTTGCCTTAACATGATCAGGTAAACTTTGTTCTTTTAACCAAGCATTTCTTCGAATCACAGAACCTGTAACTGCAGCTCTACAAGAGGTCTCTAAAGAATCAAAACCACATTGCAAAGTATGTTTTCCCACCTGTTCAACTGCACGCAATAAATTCTGCATTTCTTTACAATCAGGAGCTTCTGTGCTTGCAAGCATTTTCTGTTTTAACTGAGCCATTAAATATTGTTGGTACTTAAGCATGCGAAACTGGCAATTTAAAGCTCTTACTGCTAAAGTTGCAGAAGTGTATACTTTCTTCCCCCAACTATCCAAAGCTCTGGAATCTCTGTCAGAGGGTACTGGACTTTTTGCAATGGAAGCCTTAACCCCTTTTGGACCCTGGGAAATAGTTTCTGGATCAGCAGAAGGGTTTTTGTAAAGAAACTTGTGAGAGTCAGGGACTCTATAATACCAATCTGGCTTGGCTGGAGCAGGGGGCAAAGGATCAGGAGATGGATTCAGAGAACACATCATCCACAATATCTAGCACAGGTGGAATAGTCAGGGGCCTGTGTAGAGGCAATAAGAGGAAATCCCTGAGCCTTTTCTTGGATTCTGAGTAATCCAGGCTTTCCCAATGGAAATGCTCCCTCATGGTATGAAAAGTTTCCCCAAAATAATAATCCTCAGGAGGAGAGGCTGAAGGGATAGATTCTTCAGCATCAGAGTCCTCATAGGGGGGTAGGGAGTATCCCTGGTCTGAGGAGGAAGCAGAGGAAATGGAAACCTGATCAGAGGAGTCATAGTCTGTATCCTGCCTAGGGATTTCTCAGGAAGGGGATGGGAACCCCTGATTAGAGTAATGAAGTCTTCGGCCATTTTAAGCATCTGTTTCTTAGGCATGGAGGACTGTCCAGGAGAATGTTGTACTTGTTTGTCTTTAATGGTACCTTTGACTTGGCTGTTTTAATGGTAAGTTGTGAATGTCTGAAAACACCCTCAAAAGCCGATGCCTGCTCAGCGGCTCCGGACCCATCTGAGGGATTAGTTTCCGTAGGTCCAATACCTTGAGTTTCCAGAGGCCTGGATGTCTCCACATTGAAGTCGGAAGCGGCCTGTGGCTCTGAGGTAGCGGGTGTCAGGGGCTGCAAAAGCCCTCACTGAGAACCGGCGACTGGCCCAGAAGAGGTTTCGTCGGTTTTGGACCTCGGATGCCTGTCTTTATCCTTGGCTGATCCGACGGCATCGTATAATTGAACCTTCGGCCAAAGTAGTGCAAAGCAAAATCAAAACGTCTTTTTATAGTGTGTTCGTTAAATCTAGCACAAAACTGGCTAGTGACGTCATGATCAGGCCCTAGGCATGGAATACAGTAAGAGTGGAAGTCCTTATGAGGTATTTGCTTCCCACAAGAAATACAATTAACTTTTTCTGACATCGGTCTGAGGCAAGAAAAAAAGTTTCCCCAACGGGGTACTTAGACTTCGGATCTGAAATTCGACTTCGAAAATCTCCGGAGTCGGCCGACCGGCACTTGGGAACTGCTTCTGCTTCGGGCACAGTGTGGCAAGAAAGACTGAAGAAAATGGCGTCAGATGCATCTTATATACCCCTGGCGCACTGACATCAGGCAAGAAGCGACAGCAACTGACGGCGGACCAAGACTTTGGAACTCAGGTCGACTGCGGGACCACCTGACTGCAGGATAACCCAAGTGTAATGACTGCAGCAGTGTAACATGATGAACATCAGACCGGTGGAAATAGCCCACTCCCACACTCTCATGGCCTCGCGACACAGAGGATAAGATCTGGTTCCCCCCTGCTTGTTGATATACCAGACAACCGACATGTTGTCTGACTGAATTGCAATCATACCCGCAGGAAGGACAGTGTGGAAAGCTTTTAATGCTGAAAGCACTGCCCTCATTTCCAGAACATTTATGTGCAACTTGGTCTCTATCTGGGACCACGTGCCTTGGACTGTCCTTCCCGAACAGTGTCCCCCCCACCAGAGTTGGGAGGCATCCATGGTCACTGCGGCTTGGGCTGGAGATGACACAAAAAGGCGTCCCGCTGCAACATCCGGTGAATGGAGCCACAGAGAGACGTCCTGCAGATGTGACTGATCCTTATAGGAAATTACATGGGCAAGTCTAGCCAAGACCATTGGACAGCTAAAGTCCATTGAAGGACCCACGTGTGAAGGCGTGCACAAGGGAGAAGACAGATCGCTGCAGCCATGGAGTCCAAGGCCTGGAGAACATTGCTCGTCTTTGGAAATTTGAGGTCCACGATTAGAGCGATTTGCTACCGGAGGTGTAAGATCCTGTCTGGTGTTAAGAAGACTTTTAGCTGCAAAGTGTCTAGCTGTGCCAAGATAAAATCTAGAACTTGCACTGGTTGCAAAAGGGATTTGTGAACACTGACTGTAATCCCCAGCTGATCTGCCAAGAGAAGAAAGTACTCACGGGCCAGACAAAGAAGACGCTTGGTGGACGCAGTGAAGAGCCAGTCGTCCAGGTAAGGAAATACCTGAATTCCCTGAAGCCACAGGTGAGCTGCTGCTACTACTGCCATTACCTTGGTAAACACCCTGGGGGCTGTGGTGAGACCAAAGGGTAGAGCTCTGAAATGGAAATGATTGGCTCCCAGCCGGAAGCGAAAGAACCCCCTGGAGTTTCTGTGGATCTTGATAAGGTAGTAAGCACCCTGGAGGTCTAACGAGCAGATCCAGTCGCACTCTCGGAGAGAAGGTAGAATGGACTCTAGGGTGACCATCCGGAACTTTTGTTTGTTGATAGGTTTAAGGTTGACAGGTCCAAAATGGGCCTGAGGTCCCCCGTCTTTTTTGGCACTAAAAAGAACCTGGAGTAAATGCCTACTATGGACTGGTTGAGTGGGACCGGTTCGAGGGCTCATTTGTGAAGCAGCTTTGAAACTTCTAGAACTGCGGCCTCCCTGTGAGCGGTTGGGACATCCGGGAGGCGTCTTGTACCACTTGGGGTAATGTAGCCTCTGGATATTATTTGTGGCGCCCAACGATCTGCAGTTATGGACTCCCATGCCGCTGGGTACAAGAAGAATCTCCCCCGACTGCCTCCAGAGTAGGACAGTCGGGCAACCCCGCAGGGCTGCTGCGTGGGCCTGTCAGAAAAAGGTTCCCTAGACCGGAAATTCCTGGGACCCCCTCTACCTCTGGGTCGGCGTCAATCCTGTCCCCCTCTGCCTCTGGGGGAACAGTTGTCCTGAAACTCCCGGGAAAACTGAGATTTCTGGATCCACATCTTCTTTTGCCCTCGTTGGTTCCTAGAAAAGGACAGATGAGGGTTAGAGAAGTGGATCCCAATGGCCAACAAAGTCTTCCAGTCTTTTTCGCTCTGGCCAAGAGAGTGTCAAGTAATGTCTTCCCGAAAAGGAAAGAACCATCATAGGGAGCATTAGTAAATGATGCCTTGAAAGGGTCTGAAAACTGACACAACCTGAGCCAGGCGTGTCAAACTGACACAACCTGAGCCAGGCGTGTCACCTCATGGCTATGCCCGTCCCAGCCACCCAAGCTGCTCCATCCGTGGCGTGGAAAGGAGGCGCATGGACGTGCTTGCTATAGACTTCAGAGTCACCATTTTTGCAGAGAACAGTTGTTTGTCCTGCTGCGATAAAGACTCTGGGGGAGACTCAGCGAATTCCGAGACAAGGTCTTGCTGCAGCCGTATAACATGTGCCAAATAGTTCAGTGCACAGATGGAAAAGGTCGCTGCCAAATAAACGTGCTTCCCGAACCTATCCATCGACCTAGACTTGTCTGGAGGGTGGACTGAGGAACTCTCTTGCGCCAGTTCCTTCTTGGTGGCTGCTGCGACCACCATAGCGTCAATGGGAGCTCCTTTAGTCCAAGGTAGTCTGTCGGTGGGAGGAGAAAGAGTCTTGTCAGGGCGTTTGGGGAATCTTGTCAGGGCGTTTGGGTGTCAGGCTCCTTCCATGCCCGTGTGGTGATAAGGTCCACCAAGGGGTCCGCTGGCGGGGACACCCAGGAAGTAGATGGGCCCGTGCCAAAAGCCTCCAGGAACACAGACTCATCCATAGAAGGTTTTGGGGTTGACCAACCTTCCCTTTGGCGGAGGATCGCCATGATGTCTCCGAAGGAAAGATCATCGGGAGGTGACCTGGGGAAAAGTACAGTTGTGTACACTTACCATAAATGTAGATGTTAGAGTGTCTTCACTGTTGCAGTCATGACTGTAGGGTTTTCCCCTGCCGGCAGGCAGTCCTCGGTCGGCCAGAATCCCAAAGTCTGGGTCCGGTATTGGCTGCTCAGCCATGCTCCCTGACGTTAGAGAGCCAGGAGTACAAAGCTGACAGCCGACACCATTTTCTCCAGTTTTTCTTGCCCCAGATGTCAGGTGTTCCAAAAAGTAAGATCCCATATCCTTTGCAAATACACCTCAGAAGAAGGGTGAAGAAGGGAACCACACAAAGGAAAAAATAAGACGGGACAGGAGGGAGGGTAACCCAGACTGCAACAGTGAAGACACTCTAACATGTACTATGTTCATCGTGTTTCACTGTTGCAGTCATGACTGCAGGGTTGAATCCCAAAGCAGAATAAAAGGGAGGTGGTCATAAAGTAGAGGGGGCGGCTAAAAGGCCCTGCAAGACTGCAGAAGCAAAGCCCGCCCTAGACTTAGAGTAGAGAGGTAGATTGTAGTGCTTGGAAAAGGTATGCACTGAACTCCAAGTTGCAGCTTCCAAAATGTCTTTGGTAGGAACTCCCCCTGAGGAAGGCAGCTGAAGTGGCAGCAGCTCTGATAGAGTGAGTCCTTGTACTCCCTGGGATTTGCTTTCCATGGTGTGAATAGCAAAATCTGATTCCATGAGCAATCCATTTAGAAATGGTCCGTTTTGAAATGGCTTTACCTTGGGAACTAGAAGCATAAGAAACAATTGCTCTGATTTCCTGATGTCCTTGGTTCTGTCCAGGTAAAAACGTAGTTGTCTGTGTACATCCAAGGAATGCAAGATCCTTTCCCCCTTATTTTGAGGAGTGGGGAAAAAAGTTGGCAAGTGAATAGTTTGATTTAGAGCCACTTTGGAAACCACCTTAGGCATGAAAGTAGGATTAGTCCTTAAAGACACCCTGTCTTGATGAAAAATAATATAAGGTTCCACAGCCATGAGAGCTTGCAACTCCGAAACTCTCCTAGCAGAGGTTAGAGCTAACAGGATGGCTGTCTTCCAAGAAAAAAACTTGATGTCAGATGTGGCAGCAGGCTCAAAAGGAGGTAAGGTGAGCTTTTCCAAAACAGAAGCAAAAATATAAGCAGTCCTGGCTGAGATCCCAAGCAGGAATGGGTGGAGATCTAGGGGGCCTTAAGTTCTTAGCTCCTCTGAGAAACTGTCTCATGAGCTGGTGGGAAAAGATTGGAGGGTCTGTATTATAATGAGCAGAAATAGCAGAGGCATGTATTTTTATGGAAGAGAAAGAGAGACCCTTATGTAAGAGGTCTGTCAGGTAAAGTAAAATCAGAGGAATGTTAGGAATAAGAGGATCTGAATCCCGAGCCTGCATCCAGGAGCAAAATCTTTTCCATTTTCCTGCATAAGATTTTCTAGTGCTAGGACGTCTGGTTTCTAAAATGACATCCATAACCTGCTTGGGTAGAAGAGAATGAATCATAGACCCTGGATTAACCATGCCGCCAGGCTGAGAGTTTTGACATGGGAGTGCAGAACCTGACCCTGGTGTTGGGACAGAAGGTTCGGAGTCTGTGGTAAAACCCAAGGGGGCTCCAGACAAAGGTTTCTCAGTGTTGGGTACCAAAACTGTCGAGGCCAATTTGGGGCCAGCAAGATTATCATCTTGGGCTTGTCCTGTTTGATAACACCCGTGGAAGAAGAGGCAGAGGCGGGAAGCCATACCCAGAGAGGTTTCTCCAACTGAATGATGGTGCATCCACTTTCCAAGCTAGTTTGTGGAATGTCCTGGTGCAAAAAATCTGTAGTTGATGATTGAGGTGGGATGCAATAGAGGTCTATGTGAGGACACCCCCAGACTGCTGTAATCATCTTGAATATTTCGGTGTCCAGCATCCATTCGTGTGGGTCCGACAGGTTTCTGCTCAGGCTGTCTGCCAGGAAGTTCTACTTCCCTGGTAGAAACTGAGCTTGAAGGTCCAGTTTGCAAGCTAGAGCTGTGTTCCATAGATTCATGGCTAGTCTGCAAAGGGGATAGGAATGAGATCCCCCTTGCTTGTTTATGTACCACATAACTGTGGTGTTGTCTGTCCGTATCAGTTGTCGTCCTGGATGTAGAAGATTCCTGAAGGCCAATAAAGCCTTCTGAACGGCTAACATTTCCTTTAAATTGAGATGCAGGAGCTTCTGATCCTTTGTCCACAGGCCCTGCAGACAGTTGCCCTGAAAATGGGCTCCCCATGCATAATCTGAGGCGTCCGTGGTAAGTATCTTAGTGGCTGGAGGCAGACTGAAGGGTTTTCCTTTGTTTAGAGTACATGCCTTGGACCACCAAAGGAATTCCTTTTGAAGACCAGGCAGGACGGTAATCTGTATGTCTAAACTGTGGCAATGCTGAGACCATACACTTTTTAGGTACCACTGTATTTTCCTCATATGTAATCTTGCATATGGTACGAGAAGGATGCAGGAGGCCATGTAACCCAAAGCCTGCAGGAATTTCCTTGCAGATAGCTGAGTTAATGTTCCCAAGGTTTTGAAAGTTGAAGCCAGCTGTAATTGTTTTTCGTATGTCAGAAATGCCATCTGGGTTGTTGTGTTTACAGAGAATCCTAAGAACTTGAGAAGATTCTGAACAAATTCTAGATGCTGGAGTAAGACATCCTTGCTGTCTGCCTGAATAAGACTGTCGTCCAGATAAGGGTAAATTTGAATTCCCTTGAGTCTGCAATAAGCTACTACTGGAGCCAGGCATTTGGTGAAGACCCTGGGCGCAGTAGACAATCCAAAGGGCAGCGCAGAGAATTGATAGTGCCTCGATCCGGCCTTGAACCGGAGGTAATTTCTGTATTCTTGCCTGATGTGAATGTGTAAATATGCCTCCTTTAAATCCAAAGTTACCATCCATGCATTTTTGGTCAGCATTGGAAGTAGCTGCTGTAGAGTAAGCATCTTGAATATTGGTATCTCGAGAAAAGAGTTCATGACTGACAGATCCAGAATGGGTCTCCATGAATTTTGCTTTCTGGGGACTAGAAAGAGCCTTGAGTAAAAACCTTGTCCCATCTCTGAAAGTGGAACCAGTTCTATGGCTTTCATAGCCAAGAGAGCTTCCACCTGGTTTAAGGCCTCTAACCATTGATGTTTTGGAAGATCCGGCCATCCGCTTGGTCTTGGTAGGGTATGAGAATAGAATTTGTAACCTCTTGAAACCACATCCAGAACCCACTTGTCTTGGGTTATATGAGTCCAGGTTAGGTGAAAAAGAGAAAGTTTTCCTCCGAGAGAGGCTTCCAGGCAAGAAGTTCCTGCAGCCCAACAGAGGGAGTCATTGAGTCTGTTTTCTATGAGCTTGCGACCTGTCCTCTCCTCCTCTAGGGGTGGAAGCAGTCCACTGTCTTGGTCTATAAGAGGCTTGCGTTTGAGGCCTTCCACGGGAGCGTCTGTATCTACCCCTCTGAGGCCTGTCAGAACTGGGAAAGGACCAATTTTTAGTAGGCCAATTCCTACTAAATCTGGGTGGCTGTACTTGTAAGAAATCTTTAATCGTTTGCATAGATTTTGCCTTGTCCTCCATCTTCTTTATCACCTCTTCAGCTTTAGATCCAAACAAAACATTATGCTGAACAGGAGCATCCAATAATTTAGCTTTTACTTGATCTGGCAAGTTTTGTTCCTTTAACCACGCATGCCTTCTAATGACTGTGCCAGAGGCAGCAGCCCTACAAGAAGCCTCCAAGGCATCAAATCCACAGTGTAAACCATGCTTCCCAACTTGTTCAGTGGCATGCATTAAGTCATGTAATTCCTTATCTGCACAGGCGGAAATGGAAGTTAACTTTTGTTTTAAAACAGAAGAAATTGCTGGTATTTCAGCATATGAAACTGACAGTTTAAAGCCATAATAGATAAAGTAGCAGAAGTGTACACTTTTGTGCCCCATGTTTCTAAAGATCTGGAATCCTTCTCAGTGGGAATGGGGTTTTTAGCAGAAATGGCCTTAACCACCTTAGGACCCTGAGAAATGGTTTCAGGATCAGCAGTAGGATTCTTGTATAAAAACTGGTGGGAATCAGGAACCCTATAATATCTGTCTGGCTTAACAGGAGCAGGAGGAAAAGAGTCAGGAGTTAAGTTAGCCTCCGAAAAAGCATCATCCACAATATCCAAAATAGGAGGAAAAGCCAGGGGTCTATGTTGGGGAAGAAGAAGAAAATCCCCAAGTCTTTTCTTAGATTCCGAGTACTCCTGTCCTTCCCAGTGAAAATGTTCCCTCATTTCATGCAAAGTTTCCCCAAAAGAGAAATCCTCAGGGGGAGAAGCTGAAGGAATGGATTCCTCAGCATCAGAATCCTCATAAGGAGGGAAAGAATATTCCTGGTCAGAAGAAGAAACTGAAGAAACAGAAGCCTGATCTGAGGAGTCATAATACACTTCCTGCCTTGGCCTTTTATCTTGAGGGGGATGTGAACCCCTAATCATAGTAAGTAAGTCTTCAGCCATCTTGAGTAACTGTTTCTGAGACTTGGGTGCTGGAGCAGAAGAGGCCTGGGCTGCAGTCTTTGATTTGGAAGGAGTCTTTGCCTTTGGCTTTGCCTTTATTAGAAGCTGAGTAGGCCTGAAAACCCCTTCGGAAGCCGGTACCTGCACAGCGGCTCCGGACCCATCCAAAGGAGCATTGTCCGAAGGTCCTGCAACAGAAATATTCAAAGGCCTAGTTGGCTCCTCGTGGGAGTCCTTTTCAGCCATCGGTTCTGAAATGGCCGACGACAGGGGCTGCAAAAGTGCCTCACTGACGACGGCCGAACCTGAAGCTGGCTCTGCTTGAACAACATCGTCTGAGTTGGACCTCGGAGGCCTGTCTTTATCCTTGCGTCGTTTGTGAACTCCGGTAGCCGGAACCGTATCCGACAACATTTTGTAATTAAAATGCCTGCCTAAGTAATGAAATGCAAAATCGTACCTTCGTTTAATTGTACGTTGATTGAATCTAGCACAAAACCGACAACTAGCTACATTGTGGTCAGGGCCTAAGCAAGGAATACAGTAAGAATGAAAATCCTTATGAGGTATTTGTTTCCCACATAAAATACAATTATTAACTTTTTCTGACATCGGACTGGAGCAAGAAAAAAGTTTCCCGAACGGGGTACTTTGCTTTGAGTAAGAGAAGTAAGTCTTTGGACTGAAGTACGTTTAGAAAAAATTGTCAGGAGTCAGCCGACCGACACTTGCGAACTGCTATCACCGCACGGCAAGAAAGATTGGAGAAAATGGCATCGGCTGTCAGCTTTGTACTCCTGGCGCTCTGACATCATGGAGCATGGCTGAGCAGCCGACACCGGACCCAGACTTTGGGATTCTGGCCGACCGAGGACTGCCTGCCGGCAGGGGAGAACCCTACAGTCATGACTGCAACAGTGAAACACGATGAACATCCTTCTCCTTCATCTAAGTCCGTTGTGTCTGTAGTGAGGAACTCAGGGGAGTTCAAGTGCCTCCTTCTGCACTTGTGCTTACGAGGGCCCTCTTCAGTGGGACACGCTGAAGAGGAGTCATGAGCCGCGGGGGGTTCCTCAAGGGGAATAACCTGGGGCTCCTCTGGCACGGGCTGTCCCTGAGACAGAATGAAGGGAGTAGTCACCAAATCCAGTTGAGTCTGGGTGGAATCAGAGGAGATGGGCTGAGGTCTCAATCCCTGGGAGAGCACCTTCTCCACCACTTCAAACGCCAAAGGAGAGCACACCGCCCTGGCACCCAGCAAGGAAGAAGCTCTCCCCGGGTCCGAAACGGGGATCGGAGCCAAAGATGGTTCCATTCCCTCGGGTCTGACTCCCTGTCCATGTCTCCGAGTCGCTTGTATCCAAGGAACTCAAGGTAACAGCTGGAGTTGAGGTTCGAGGAAAAATCGGTGCTGAGCTAAAAGATCCAAAAACCTTGAAGCAGCCGCACGGATCGGGGAAGGAGAAATGGGATGGAAGAATGGCATGGAGGTCCCCCCTCCGGAGGAAGAAGGGCCTAGCAAGACTCCCATCTGTATTTGGGTCTGAATAAATCTC
Organism: Protopterus annectens; assembly: GCF_019279795.1. Taxonomy (NCBI): domain Eukaryota; kingdom Metazoa; phylum Chordata; order Ceratodontiformes; family Protopteridae; genus Protopterus; species Protopterus annectens. The sequence continues at coordinate 418,298,325 of NC_056739.1, forward strand.
CGCATCATCCTGTCCATGTCAAAGTCCGATAGGCTCAGAGTCGATCGCGAAGAAGCGACAGACTCGGATCTGGCTGGTCTGTGAAGCAAGGGTGAGGAAGGCCTCGAATCGGAAGATTCTATTGGCTCAGGTGGGAAACTGGGAGAGCGTAGCCTAGGAGAAGCTGGCCTCAAAGTCTTGGATGGTGGACTAGGGAAGGGTTCCCTATCTGGAGACCTCTTGCGAGGCCTATCCCTCTTCCTCTCCGTCTTCCTTGCGTCTTTCTCTGTCCTGTTCTTTTTCTCTCTCTCGCGCGTTTTTTTTATCTTTTTCCTCCCTCAAACCAGCACGAGTGGGAGTTTGAGTCCCTGTCTGAGTGGGTGGTTGGGCGGGAGTACCAGAGACCGAGGCAGAATCCAGCATGGAGGCAGGGAGAAGACCCTTGGCAATCAATCTGGCCTTCCTATCCCTGCGTGTCCTCGGGTTGAAGCCTGCACAAATTGTACAGTGGATGGAAAAAATGGGGCACTTGCAAACAGATTATACACAATTTGAGACCATCAGCCGGTGAGAGCTTATGGCCAAACTCTGTGCATTTTTTTGAAAACTGACTTAGGCTGATCAGCCATAGCGTAAAACTAACCACCACTCCCTAAAGAGGAAACACAACACACTAGCACACACTGAAGGGAAGTGGGCCTAGAAACTACTCTTAAGAAACTTTTTATTTATTTTTTTTTATAAAGCTAGAACTGACGAACAGTGTACACTAAAAGGGGGAGGGAGGGAAAACTAATGACCACTTTCACACAGAATATAGAAAAAACACACTTACAATCCCTGAAGCTCAGAGCAAAGGAGACCATGATGCTCACTATGGCGCGGCAAGCGAGATCTGGGGGAAGATAGGAGATGGTGCTATGTTATGGGTAGGGGGAGGAGCTCAGAGCAGATGCTAGAAAATAAGTTGCCGGCTCGGATCCGATATGGATCCGAATACCCACAGGTTGTAGAAAAATGAAGTTAACTACTTCAGATCTATATTTAAAACCCATACGTCTTGGGTAATGAGTTCCCAGTTTTCTGCATGCAGGGCGATCTTTCCCCCTAAAGGAACAGTCAGTTGAGCAGGGCTTGGAAGGTTTAAGGTTGTCATTGAGACAGTTTACTATGGGGAGGTGTCTTACCACTTCCAACTTTGGAAGAGGGAGCCCCCCCACTGCTTAGGCCTGTGAGTACTTTGAGACTGAAGCCTGGGTGGTCTGCTGGTCCTGGGTTTGGACTGAGAAGGCCTGGAAGAGACAGAAAAGGACCAATTCTTAGGTGGCCAGTGCCTACTAAATCTGGGAGGCTGTACTTGCATGAAATCTTTAACAGTTTCCATTGATAGCTTTTTCCTCCATCTTTTTAAGTAGTACTTCTGCTTTGTTGCCAAACAGGCGGTCTTGGTTTACGGGAGCATCCAGTAATTTAGCTTTAACATGATTTGGTAAAGTTTGCTCCTTAAGCCAAGCATGCCTTCTAAGTACAGACCCAGTGACAGCAGCCCTGCAAGATGCCTCTAAGGAATCAAAACCACACTGCAAAGTTTCCAACTTGTTCAGTAGAATGCATTAAATACTGTAATTCTTTATTTTCAGCACAGTCAGGAATCAACATAATTTTCTGTTTAAGTAATCCAATAATATGCTGCTTATACTTTAACATATGAAACTGGCAGTTTATGGACCTAATGGCCAAAGTAGTAGAAGTGTATACCTCCTTACCCAATCTGTCCAGGGCCCTGGAATCTCTATCAGAAGGGGTAGGGTTTTTGGCAGTAGTAGCCTTAATGCCTTTGGGTCCCTGTGAAATGGTCTCTGGATCCGCAGTAGGATTCTTAAAGAGGAACTTGTGAAAGTCAGGTACTCTAATACCGGTCAGGATTCTTGGGAGCCAGAGGTAAAGTGTCTGGGGCCAGGCTAGATTCCATGAAGGCATCATCTACAATGTCCTGGCTTTCCCAACAGAAACGCTCCCTAAGAGCATGCAAAGTTTCACCAAAAGAGAAATCTTCTGGAGGGGAAGCAGAGGGAATAGAGTCCTCTGCATCAGAATCCTCATAGGTACACAAGAGCAAATCCTGGTCATCAGAAGAAAAGTACAGTTTTGTACCTACCATAAAGGTAGATGTTAGAGTGTATACACTGCTGCAGTCATTACACTTTGGTTATCCTGCCGTCAGGCGGTTCCCCAGTCGGCCAGAGTTCCAAAGTCTTGGTCCGGCGTCGGTTGCTGTCGCCTCCTCCCTGCGACAGGGGTATATAAGATGCAGCCAACGCCATTTTCTTCAGTTTTTCTTGCCCGAGATGTCAGGTGCCTCTAAATAGGTAGGCAATTCCAATTGCTAATAAAACATACATAAGAAAAGCAAAAAACTTACAGCTACCAGCAAATACTCCCTATAGTTAGTAAGGGTAGAAGACATAGGTACGTACCATCCAGTAAGAGGGGAAGGAGGGAGGGCAACCGGGACTGCAGCAGTGTATACACTTGAACATCTACATTTATGGTAGGTACAAAACTGTACTATGTTCATCATGTTACACTGCTGCAGTCATTACACTTGGGTAGAATCTCAAAGCTGAGGAAGGGTGGCTGGTTCTATAAGGCATTAGGGGTGACTATAAGGCTCTGCAGCACTGCAGTGGCGAAGCCAGCTCTGGATTTAGAGTATAGAGGCAGATGGTAATTCTTGGTGAAGGTATGTACAGAACTCCAAGTTGCTGCTTCCAAAATATCCTTGGTAGGTACTCCCCTGAGGTAGGTAGCTGAAGTGGCTGTTGCCCTGGAGGAGTGAGATCTAATACTGCTAGGTACAGGTTTTCCATGGTATGTGTAGCAGAAACGTATACAATGTCCTGTCCATTTTGAAATAGTCTGTTTTGAAATGGCTTTTCCCTGTGCTCCTGCAGTATATGCTACCAATAATTGCTCAGATTTTCTGAAAGCTTTGGTTTTGTCCAAGTAGAAGTGTAACTGCCTGTGAATGTCCAAAGAGTGCAGTAGTCTCTCCCCTTTATTCTGTGGTTTAGGATACAAAGTTGGCAGGTGAATAGTTTGGTTTAGAGCCACACTGGATACCACCTTCGGCATAAAAGTAGGGTTAGTTCTTAAAGACACCCTGTCCTGGTGGAAAATGAGGAAAGGTTCCACAGCCATTAGTGCCTGTAATTCTGAATCTCTTCTTGCTGATGTTATTGCCAGGAGCAGAGCAGTTTTCCAAGAGATATATTTTAATTCTGCTGTGTTGGTTGGCTCAAAAGGAGGTAAAGTTAGCTTCTCCAAAACAAAGTTGAGGTCCCAGGTTGGAGTAGGTGCTCTACGGGGCGGTCTTATGTTTTTAGCCCCTCTGAGGTACTGTTTTAACAGAGGATTAGAGAAAATTGGTAGATCTGTGTTGTAATGAGCAGAGATGGCAGAGGCGTGGATCTTGATGGATGAGAAGGAGAGTCCTTTGTCCAGCATCTCAGTTAAGTATTGTAGTATCTGAGGAATGTTTGGGACAAGAGGGTCAAGGCTGTGAGCTTGGTTCCAGGCACAGAATCTCTTCCATTTATCCGAATAGGCTTTCCTAGTACTAGGCCTTCTGGCCTTCAGAATGACATCCGTAACAGCTTTGGAGAGAGGCATTGCTTGCTTGACTAAGGAATCTTCCATGCAGCTAGGTAAGGTCTTTAGCTGGCTGTGTAGTATTGTTTGTTGTGCTGAGTCAGCAGATGTGGGATTTGAGGCAAAATCCAGGGTGGTTCTTGTGCTAAGTTCCTTAAGATTGGGTACCAGTGCTGGCGTGGCCAGTCTGGTGCAATCAGGATCATCTTTGGCTCTTCTTCTCCTGCCAAAGGTACTCATAAAAGCCAGGCAGGTAGTGGTGGGAAAGCGTATACTTGTAGGTTCTCCCAGCTGAATGAGAGGGCATCCACTTTCCATGCTTGTAGATAGTAACTCCTTGTGCAGAATTTTTGTAGCGGGCAGTTTAGTGGGGATGCAAACAGATCTATGTCCGGGCTCTACCATTTATGCGTTATCATTCTGAATATTTGTGGTTCAACTCCCATTCGTGGGGATCCATGATGTTTCTGCTTAAGTCGTCTGCCAGTGTGTTTTTCTCTCCTTTCAGGAATTGTGCTTGCAGATGAACTTGAAGGTTTATAGCGGTGTTCCACAAGGTCATAGCTTGTCTGCATAGGGGGTAGGAGTGAGTGCCCCCTTGCTTGTTTATGTACCACATAACTGTGGTGTTGTCTGTCTATCAGTAGTTGTCCTGGATGCAGCAGGTCCTTGAAAGCTATAAGCGCATTTTGTACAGCTAGCATCTCTTTATGATTGATGTGAAGATGCCTTTGTTCTGCGGGCCACATGCCCCGAATACATTTGCCTGCCATGTGTGTTCCCCAGGCATAATCCGATGCATCTGTTGTCAGTGTTTGCCTGGCTGCGGGTTGTGTAAAAGGCTGTCCCTTGTTGAGGTGACAAACTTGAGCCCACCATTGAAACTCCTGTTGAAGGCAAGGAATTAGTGGTATAACTGTTTCCAAACTTTGACAGTGTTGAGACCATACATTCTTTAGGTACCATTATAATTTCCTCATATGCAGTCTGGCATATTGAATTAGCAGTATGCAGGATGCCATGTAACCCAAGGCCTGCAGAATTTTTCTTGCAGGGAGTTGGGTCTTTGTTGCCATCAATTGAAAGTATTGAGTCAGTTGTCCTTGTTTGTCTGGCGTGAGATAAGCCATCTGGGCCGTTGTGTTCAAGCTGGCACCCAGGAATATAATCTCTTGTGGGGGCACTAGTTTTGATTTCTTTTCGTTTACTGTGTACCCCAGGCAACTTAATAACTTTTTTACAAACGCCAGATGCTTTAGAAGAATGTCCTTGCTCTCTGCTTGAATCAGGCAGTCGTCCAGGTACGGATAAATTTGAATTCCTTTCTGTCTTCAAAATGCAATCACTGGTGCTGGGCACTTTGTGAAGACCCTGGGAGCAGTAGATAAGCTAAAGGGCAGTGCAGAGAATTGGTAGTGTATTGAACCAGCTATGAATCTGAGGTATCTTCTGCAGTTTTGTCTGACAGGGACATGCAGGTATGCCTCTTTGAGGTCCAAAGTCACGAGTCAAGCTTTCTTGCCCAGCATGGGAAGTAGCTGCTGTAATGTCAACATTTTGAATTTCGGAACATCCAGGTAAGTGTTGAGATGAAAGATCCGGAATGGGCCTCCAGGCTTTGTCCTTTCTGGGCACCAGAAAGAGCCTTGAGTAAAATCCTTGTCCTTGCTCCTGTGATGGTACCTTTTGAATAGCTCTCATATCCATGAGGGCTGTAATTTGTTTTTGAGCCTCTGCCCATTGATTTGGTGGCAGACTTGGCAATCCTTTTAACCTTGGTAGAGTGTGAAAGTGGAACCTGTCACCTTGAAATACAATGTTGAGAACCCATTTGTCCTTGGTGATCATTTGCCAATTGTGGTACCAGTTTTCCTCCCAAGGGGCTGCCAAGAAGGATTTATTTGGCAGCTGTAGTGGGAAGTCATTGGAGCTGCTTTTTATATGGTTGGGGCCTGTCTTCCCCTTCTTTCTGGCCTGATGCAACCCATTGTCAAGGCCTGTAAGGACCTTGTGTTTGATCTCTACCTCTTGGACATCTGTATCTTCCCCTTTGAGGTCTGTCTGTAATTGGAAAGGACCAATTCTTAGTTGGCCAGTTTCTGCTAAATCTAGGAGGCTGAACCTGTAAGAAATCCTTCACCATTTGCATAGATTTTGCCTTATCCTCCATTTTCTTTAATACCTCTTCTGCCTTAACTCCAAATAACACATCCTGCTGCAAAGGTGCATCCAATAATTTTGCTTTAACATGATCTGGTAACGTATGTTCTTTTAACCAAGCATGTCTTCTAATGACAAGAGCCTGTAACTGCTGCTCTGCAGGAGGCCTCTAGAGAATCAAAACCACATTGCAAAGTATGCTTTCCCACTTGTTCAGCTCCATGCAATAAATCCTGCATTTCTTTAAAATTAGGAGGATCCGATTCTGGAAGAATTTTTTGTTTCAACTGAGTAAAAATTGCTGATATTTTAGCATGTGAAACTGGCAATTTAAGGCTCTCATTGCTAAAGTTGTAGACGTATATACTTTCTTTCCCCATCCGTCTAATGCTCTGGTATCTCTGTCAGAGGGAACTGGATTCTTGGCTGATGAGGCCTTAACTCCTTTGGGTCCCTGAGAAATAGTTTCAGGGTCGGCTACAGGGCTTTTATGCAGAAATTTATGTGAGTCAGGGACTCTGTAGTATCTGTCAGGTTTAACAGGGGCTGGAGGTAAGGAATCAGGATTTAAGCTGGATTCAGTATACACATTATCCACAATATCTAACACTGGCGGAATAGCAAGGGGTCTGTGTTGAGGTAATAAAAGGAAGTCGCTGAGCCTTTTCTTGGATTCTGAGTAATCCTGGCCTTCCCAGTGGAAATGCTCCCTCATGGTATGTATGGTTTCCCCAAAGGAGTAGTCCTCAGGTGGTGAGGCTGATGGAATTGATTCCTCAGCATCAGAATCCTCATAAGGGGGTAAAGAGTATCCTAGGTCTGGGGATGAATCAGAACAGATGGACACCTGGTCGGATGAGTCAGTCTGCATCCTGTCTAGGCCTTCTCAGGAGGGGGATGGGACCCCCTGATTAGAGTGATTAGGTCTTCGGCCATTTTGAGCATTTGTTTCTTAGGCATGGAGGCCTGTCCTGGAGAATGCTATATTTGTTTCTTTGACTTTAAAGGAGGCTTAAACTTAGCCGAGGGTTTAATGCTTAAATGAGTAGGTCTGAAGACACCCCCTGTAGCTGTGGGTTGCTCAGCTACTTCGGATCCCTTTGAAAGGTTAGTCTCGGTAGGCTGAAGAACTTGTGCGCCCGAAGACCCAGCCATCTCCAGGTGGGAGTCAGAGGCGGCTTGTGGTCCTACAGAAGCGGTCGTCAGGGGCTGCGAAGGCGCCTCGCTGAAAACCTTAGAACCGGCGACTGGCCTAGAAGAGGCTTTGTCGTCAGTGTTGGGCCTCGGATGCCTATTCTTATCTTTGCGTTTTTTGTGTATTCCGGTCGTCGGAAGTTTTGACGGCATTGTATAATTGAATTTTCTACCAAAATAATGTCTGGCAAAATCAAACTGACGTTTAATAGTGCGCTTGTTAAACCTAGAACAAAACCGACAACCAGTGACGTCATGGTCAGAGCCCAGGCATGGGATACAATAGGAATGGAAATCCTTATGAGGTATTTGCTTCCCACAAGAAATACAGTTATTAACTTTTACTGACATCGGTCTGAGGCAAAAAAATGTTTCCCCAATGGGGTACTTAGCTTTGTAGAAGACTTCGGTTCTGGATTCGGAATGAAAATCTCAGGAGACGGCCGACCGGCACTTGCGAACTGCTTTTGCTTCAGGCACCATGCGCCAAGAAAGAATGGCGTCGGCTGCATCTTATATACCCCTGTCACACTGACGTCAGGGAGGAGGCGACAGCAACAGATGCCGGACCAAGACTTTGGAACTCGGGCCAACTGGGGAACCGCATGACTACAGCAGTGTAACATGATGAACATCAGAAATTTTAGATTCCTGATCCGAAGAATCAGAAGGAAAATCAGTTCTAGGTCTCTTAGAGGGAGAAGGGTGGCTTCCCCTGATTAGAGTAATAAGGTCTTCAGTCATTCTTATTTGTTTTTTTAGGCATAGGGGCCTGACCATGCAGTCTAGGTATCTTGTTTTCTAGGCGTGGATCGAGTTTTAGGCCTTGAAGAAGATGGCGTCGGTTTGCTATGCAAGTCAGTAGGCCTGAATGCACCCTCAGAAGCCGGTGCCTGCACAGTGGTTCCGGACCCATCCAAGGTAGAGACATTTGCAGGTTCCACAGTTGAAGCATCTCACGGCATACCGGACTCAGTAGAGGCCTGCAAATCTGAAGTAGCGGGTATCAGGGGCTGCGAAAGCGCCAGAGTACCAGCGCACTGGCGACTAGCTTAACAGAAGAGTCGTCGGCAGCTTTAGACCTATGCGGTCTGTGTCTGCCTTTATCTTCACGTTTTTTCAGAATGTCGGTAGTCAGATGGCTTACCGAAGTCATTTTTGGATAATTGAACAGAGTACCAAAATAGTTAGATGCGAAAATGAACAGATGACGAATAGTTCAAGGATTGAATAAGGCACAAAACCGACAGCGAGGGACGTTGTGGTCTGGGCCTAAGCAAGGAATGCAGTACAAATGAAAATCTTTATGAGGTATTTGCTTTCCACAAGAAATACAATTGCTAACTTTTACTGACATCGGTTTACAGCAAGAAAACGGATCCCCAATGGGGTACTTAGCTTTTTCGAAGACTTTGGATCTGAAACTCAAAAAAGAAAATTTCAGGAGTCGGCTGACCGGCACTTGCGAACTGCTTCTGCTTTGGGCACCGCACGGCAAGAAAGACTGATGTAATGGCATCGGCTGCATGCTTTATACCCCTGACTTCATGGAAGATGAGACCGCAACAGACGCAGGACCCAAGACTTTGACAATCAGGCCGACCGAGGGCTACCTGCAAGCAAATAACCCAAATGTAATGACTGCAACAGTGAAAAATGAAGAACATCAGCACAGAGCTGGTATTTGATGTTTTCTAGCAAAAGGTTGTAAACTGCATAAAACTGTGTGAATACATTTGCTATTGTGATTTCTGGAGATGGATAATGGATTTGATAAGCTTAGGTTAGTTCAAAAACTGCTTTGGACAGTTTTTATTCTGAGCTTGTTTACTGAAGTAATTTACTTTTAAACACGATTACTTGACTTATGCAGTTAGTTATGGAGTATGTCAATAGAAAATTACTTGGGTGCATTTTCTCTAGGCTTTGTCACACTCACCCATTTGGTTTTATAAGTTAGCAGACACCAGGGAAAACTTGCCCAACTGTGTCAATAGGAACCATTTGAATAAGCACTACAAGAAAAGCTATGTTGAAATATTCTACAGTTAGAGTAGGAAATACCAAAATGGCTGACAAATTATGGATTTTACTGTGTTGAAAAAATGAGATTCATTAAAGTTGCACACATTATAGCACAGTATGTATTTGTGAGAAGACAGCATGTGGATTCTTAGTCCACTTAACTGAATATGAAGTGGCCAATATGCCCGACAATATTTCAGCAAATAAGTAATTGACAGGAAGGGGGAAAAGGATCCAATCTAGGTTGTCTGCATGAGGTTTTGTCAACTACAATGGGCTGGTTTATCAGCTGAAATAAGCTACAGAGTTGAATTAGGGGGTGTGGGTTTTTATCCTATTCAGTTTGCCACACCCAAGTACAAATTCAGCAAAGTTTTTTTTCTGCAATCCAGTCCAGCATGTGCTCAGCAGCTGTCTGACTTGTGCAATACACATCAAGCTAGTATATGTCAGGCATAGTTTAAAACAATAAAGGCAGAGAGCAAATTTATTTATTTTACATTTGTTGACCGTTAAAGTCCGACTGGATATATGTCCATTTTCACCGGAGGCCCTGGGAGAAAAGCTCCAACAATACAGACAGTAAAACTGCAATTAAAGCATAACAATTGGCTTACAAACTATAGTAGATAATATACAGTCAACAACCCAGTACATTAATAAGGTGCAACTGCACAGTAAGGCTTGGTTTACAGACCCTGCTAGATAACATACACAGACTAGGGAGGCAAAAATGCTACAGTCTGTCCTGGATAATATGACATATAGGGTAATTCAGTATTGTATAGAGTACTGTTAAGTGTACCATTGGAAAGAAGAAGTGAGTTATACTAAAGAGTGGTACGTAAAAAGAGGCAATGCAAGTAATAGAAGGTGGATTAAGTAGAGGGATAAATAAGGGTAGGGTCAAGGGTGAAGGAATACAGGGATAGAGAGTCTTGAGGGCCTACAGAGAGATGATGGGTAGTGTCAGTCTGTAGAACTGGGTAGCAGAGGAGTCAATCTGGGTTGGAGCAAGGACATAGCCAGTGGGTGGTAAGATTCCCTTTTAGACTTTTTTTGAATGTGGTTAGTGAGGGATCTAAGGTTAGGTCGGCAGGAAGCGAGTCCCAAATTCTGCCAACATAGTTAGAAAAGAGCGAGTCTCCAGCTGAGTTATTAGACTTGCATGTTTGAACAAGGAGCTTGTTGGATGATCACAGTGTCCTGGGATTACTGTAAGAATTAATACGTTTTTTTAGTCCAGGAGTTTTGTCAGGTTAATTGAGGACTTTGTAGGAGACGGTGAGCCGATTATAATGAAGTAAATTGGGGAATTCTAGCCACCCTAGTTGAATAAGGTTTAAGGCAGTAATGAGTGTGACATGCAGAGCCAGTAGCAAATCTGGCCATGTGGTTTTAACAGCTTGAAAGTTTGCTCAGATCAGATTTATTCAAATGGGTTAGAATAGGAGCGGCATATAGAAGTGTTGAGAGTAGGAGAGTACGGGCAATGGCATCCTTGCTAATGAGGTTAGGAAATGTTTACTTCTGTATAGAGAGCCTAATTTTTATTAATGGTTTTGATAGTTTGGTTGACATGCATATCAAATTTGAGCTGGTTATCTACAACTACCCCTAGGAGTTTGGTATGAGCATGGGGGAAATAATGGTGCCACGGTTGGATTTTATAGTAAAGGAGAGTTAGGTGGATCTGTAAGTGGGGGTTAGGGTTCAGAACCAAGTGACAGTTAGAGAGCCAATTTTCTACTGAATTGAATGTTTTCTGGGTTAAGGTCACCAAGTCTGATGTGGAGGAGGCTGAGTAGATCAGAGCAGAGTAATCAGCGTATTGGATACATGTCACATTTAGGATGATGGTTCAGAGATCGTTAATAAAAAGAGAGAATAGGAGGGGACCTAAAATAGAGCTCTGGGGAACTCCTACGGTGACAAGTAGCTGAGTGGCTAGTTTGTTCTGCCACAGGACAGCTTGACATCTACCACTGAGATAGGAACTGAACCACCGAATAGCTTGGTTATACAGTGATAAGGTTTTCAGAGTATGGATGAGTAGTTGGTGGTCAACCATATCAAATGCCTTGAACAAGTCGAGAAAGAAGGCGGAGGATAATTTATTATTTCTGTTGAGGTTTATGGTGTTACAGAAAGAAAGGAGAGCAGAGGTGGTATTGTGAAATGTGGCGGTAGCTGCTGGAATCTGTCTGCAATTTTAGGTACAAAGGACTTCCTTTGGTAAGGACAGCTATACCTTCTGCATTTTTTTGGGGAGGGCTGCCACTACAGAATATATGTGAGTAATTTTTCAATCTGTAATGGGCCGCTTTTGTCAGGATTCTGAGACAGAATGGATATCATGGATGAAAAATGGTGTCCATGTGGGGAGTTTGGTATTCTGCTGCATAAACTCATCTGGTATTTAAAGTGAGTGATTTTCAGTAAGAGGTGTTCTAAAAAGGGAGAGATGGGATCCTAAGAAATATGTTGACAAAGGCGGATATCACTAAACCACAGTAGGACTTAAGCTAGTTTAATAGGTTTTTGCTGAATTTGAAAGGACTGCACTTATGAGGGCAGATATAATTTACTATGTTTGGGTAATGAGTGGATAAGTGTTCTTCACACAGTAAGGTGATAAAGTACATTTTATGCATCTTTGGTGGTGGCATTTACTGAAGGGGATCAGTTATGCGAGATTTGTTGGTAATGTTTTCCTACATTTACTTGTTATAACTAAGAAAGTGCATGTGTAGAGCTAGAATTTTTTTTTTTTTTTTTTTTAATATTTGCGTCACTGTTATAGTAAGTAGTCGGCTAAAGAGTGGCGTTACATGGGATGCATGCCGGTACTGCAGAACACCAGGAAAGATCCAGCGAGAAGAGTTCTCTCAGATACTGTAAAACTGTATTAGCACTACTTTGAGATAAAGCCTGTAAACATTCACAACCGATAAAACCTCTTCTATTAGGCCAAACAAGAATCTCTGGTGCCAGGTCCTCTACTTTTGAGCAGGATGTAGATGACCTCCAGACACAGTGAGAATCCATGCTGCTACTGTTAGGTCAGGTTTGGATACACCAACAATCTATCCCCTTACCCTGGGTCATAAGTGCACAATGATGGGGGAGAAAACTCTGACCCTGTCAAAGCACCCCGTTGGTCTTTACCTTTTCTACTCACCATGACAAAGGGAGGGCTGGAAAGCATTACAATATGCCTTTGTTACGAAATGCTAAATATTCTCATTACCAAGGCCAAAGGTATTGGCAATCTTGAGCAAAAAGGTCCGCAGTTGAAAACTCTCATGAAATTGTGGGGGAACCCTAACTTGCAAGATATTGCTCAAAAACATCAACTTGTAGTCATTGACTGTACTTGCTAACAGACTGTCTGCAAGCAATTTTTGAGCCAAACGAATATGAAGCCTACAGACGCAAACTTGGATGTACTGCCACTTCCTAGGCCATTAAGATCAGTTTGTGTAGTTGGCATGAATGGGTACCCTATTGCTTTAGTTTCACATTAATGTGCTGTCATCTGTGGTCACCTTCAATACTGCCATCATTTATTGTGAATGTGTTAAAGTTGGAGCTAACAGAACATCCATCATTTCCTTTATTCTGATATGCTTCATTAACAATTGATCTGCATCAGGTACTACTCACTTCCAGTTGTGCAAACAGAACACGCACCCATTGAAGTTGGGACACTGAGCTACCTAGAATGAATTATGCATGATCACTGCACTAAGAAAATTCTCTCAGATGGCAGGGATATGTACTATTAGTAATAAAGAGGATGGCAGCGTAGCTGCCAAATACATGCAAACATGACTAGAGGTACCATGAGAACTGATTAAGTTTGTGTGCTATGACTCCATGCATGTCACAGCTGCCTCTAATCCTGTATTCAGAGTCGCATCTAAAAAAGCACTCTCAACTGTGGAACTCTCTCCCAAGGTGGCAAGTGGTACACCTCTTTATGACCCGGTCTATTTCCAGAAAGACTTTGGAAGTCTCCGCAGTTAGGCTGGATTTCATGACACTGAGCTACAAGTCTAGGATGAAGTGGGTTATAATCACATGATCCATTCATTTCCTCCACTGAAGGAAGCATATGAAGCAGTCATATATATATTTATAAATGTGGGCAGTTAGTCCTCAAAGGGCAAGCATGGAGATAGGCATTTTAACACCTATGGCATCCTGAACAGACAGTGAGAAAAGTAAACTGGAAATATCAGTTATTCACCATGAAGTCTCAGAAAACACCTGCAATCCTTGTGATAAGAGATACAAAAAAATAAATAAACAAAAATAAATTAAAGGAAGAGGAATTCAAGTTCAACATGATAGTGTCCCTCAGCATAAGAAGAAGATAATGTTCAGAACTCTGAACCATGTTCTTAAAATAATATTAAGGTGGACAAATCCAAGAATGGGTCTTAAGTTCATCTTTCCCTACAACTAGATGAATGCGGAGAAAAAGAACTTCCTCTCTTCTCCTAGGATGGGGAACTCATTCCATAGTTCTACATGCATTCAGCTGCTGCAAAAACTTCACAGGCTAAGATGGTCTGCACCGATGGGAGACTGCAGCAATTCCACAAAAGGTGGGGTGAAAATTTGAGAAGCCGGGGACAGTTTTGATGCTACCTCTGTTTTGCTAGGGCAGTCGGGCATGGTTGCCAGGATGGTAGAAGCTTGGGATCCAAGGTCCAAAGCATATTTTATCATATGGGTTTGGTAGTTGATATCTCTGAAGGCTAGGGTGGAGGAGGCATAAACCTTCTTGCCTATCCTGTCCATGTTTTTACTGTCTTTGTCAGTAGGCATAAGAGACTATGAGGGAATATGTCTTGAGTGCTTGTCAGGGGATACAGCAATCATTGGGTCTGCCAGGGGTGGTTTTACCAGGAATTTTTGGTCATCTGGTACTTTACCGAAATGGTCAGGTCTCTTAGGGGCAGGAGGTTGAGAGTCTGGGTTTTTTGATGCTGAAGCGAATGCATCAAGGTAGGGAGGTATAACTGGTGGAATTATCAAACACAAATCCCCTGAATCTGGATAAAGTAACCAACGATAAAAGTATAATGTTCCAAAAAGCCAACAACTCGTTGGAATACACACGGCAAAACAACACTAATAAAAATTGTAAAAATACATAAAAACGTACAGTTGTGTACCTACCATAAATGTAGATGTTCGAGAGTATTCACTGTCGCAGTCATTACAATTGGGTTATCCTGCTGGCAGGCTACTCGCAGTCGGCCTGAGTTCCAAAGTCTAGGTCCGGCGGCGGTTGCTGTCGCCTCCTCCCTGATGTCAGCGCACCAGAGGTATAAAAGATTCAGCCGACGCCATTTTCTTCAGTTTTTCTTGCCCCAGATGTCAGGTGCCCCTAAAATGGTAGGCTCACTAATGCCAATAAGCATGCATAACCAAAAAACAACTTTTCCTTCATCTACAAGGAAATACACCACATAGGTTGTATAGAATACAGAAGTACAAATAAATCCCAGCAAGGAAAAGGGGGATGGCTGGGGGGGTAACCTGGACTGCAACAGGGAATACACTCGAACATTTACATTTATGGTAGGTACACAACTGTACTATGTTCATCGTGTTTCACTGTTGCAGTCATTACAATTGGGTTGAATCCCAAAGCTATGGTTGGGAGGCTGGTGCTAAATAGGGTTAGGACAGGCAATCAGGCCCTGCAGAACTGCAGTGGCAAAGCCTGCCCTGGATTTAGAGTAGAGAGGTAAGTGATACTGCTTTGTAAAAGTATGCACTGAACTCCAAGTTGCAGCCTCTAAGATGTCTTAGGTTGGTACTCCTCTGAGGAAGGCTGCTGAAGTGGCTGCTGCTCTGGTGGAATGCGGCCTAATGCCCTTAGGCACTGATTTGCCATGCTGTGAATAGCAGAAACGAATGCAGTGGCCTATTCACTTTGAAATAGTCTGCTTTGAGATAGGCTTTCCTCGTGATCCAGCGGCATATGCTACTAGAAGTTGTTCAGTCTTTCTGAAAGCTTTGGTTCTGTCCAAGTAGAAGCGTAGCTGCCTGTGAATGTCCAAAGAATGCAGAAGTCTCTCACCCTTATTCTGTGGGTTTGGGTAAAAGGTAGACAAGTGAATTGTTTGGTTAAGGGCCACACTGGTCAGTACCTTAGGCATAAACGTAGGGCTTGTCCTCAGAGAAACCCGGTCAGGATGGAAAATGATAAAAGGTTCCACAGCCATGAGTGCCTGTAACTCTCTCATCTACTGGAGGTTATTGCTAGAAACAGAGCTGTTTTCCAGGATAAGAATTTTATATCAGCTGCAGAGGCTGGCTCAAACAGATGCAGTGTAAGTTTTTCTAAGACATAGTTGAGGTCCCATGCAGGTATTGGTGCTCTCTTTGGGGGTCTTATGTTTTTTGCCCCTCTGAGGTACTGCCTTAGCAATGGATGAGAAAAAAATAGATGGTTCTGTATTGTAATGAGCTGAAATGGCAGAGGCATGAATTTTAATTGATGAAAAGGAAAGGCCTTTATCCAGCATCTCAAGTATTGCAAAATCTGAGGAATATTTGGAACAATCATGTCAATACCTTGTACCTGGTTCCAAGCATAGAATCTCTTCCATTTTTCTGCATAAGATTTTCTGGTGCTAGGCCTCCTGGCCTCCAAAATAACATCCATGACTGCTTTAGAAAGAGGTGCGTCTTGAATGGCTACATTATCCGCCATGCTGCCAGGGTTAAGGTCCTGAGTTGTTGTGCAGTACCTGTCTTGTTGGGTCAGTAAGTGAGGAATTTGAGGTAATGTCCAAGATGGGCATTGAGACAAGCTCTTTAGGATTGGGTACCAGTGCTGGCGGGGCCAGTCTGGCAATCGGTATAATTTTTGGCTTCTCTTGTCTGACCTTGAAGAGTACCTTGGGGAGGAGAGGCAGAGGAGGAAAGGCATATACTGCTAGGTTTTTCCATCTGAAAGATAGAGCATCCACTTTCCATGCTTGCTTGTGATAAGTCCTTGTGCAAATTTCTGTAGATGGCAATTGTGAGGGGAGGCAAAGAGGTCTATGTCCAGGCATCCCCAGTTTCTTGTTATCATGCTGAAGACTTGTGGATCCAATTTCCACTCGTGGGGATCTATTAGGTTTCTGCTTAGTTCATCTGCCAGAGTATTTATCCTTCCTGGCAAGAACTGTGCTTGCAGATGTACTTGGTAAGTCAATGTTGTGTCCCACAAGTTCATGGCTAGTCTGCAGAGGGGGTAGGAATATGTGCCCACTTGCTTATGTACCACATGACTGTGGTATTGTCCGTCTTTATCAGTAGTTGTCCTGGATGAAGTAGTTCCTTGAAGGCTGTCAGGGCATTTTGAACTACTAGCATCTCTTTTTGATTGATATATAGATGCATTTGACTTGCGGACCATGTGCCCTGAATACATCTTCCTGCCATATGGGCTCCCCAGGCATAATCTGATGCATCTGCTGTCAATGTCTGCCTGGCTGTGGGTAAGGTGAATGGCTGTCCCGTGTTGTGGTGACAGGCCTTTGACCACCATCGAAACTCCTGTTGCAGGCAGGGAATGAGTGCAATTATTGTTTCCAGGCTGTGGCAATGTTGAGTCCAAACACTTTTTAGATACCATTGAAGTTTCTTCATATGCAGTTTTGCATATGGAATTAGCAGAATGCAGGATGCCATGAAGCCCAAAGCCTGCAAAATGTTTCTTGAGGATAACTGGGTCTTTGTTGCCAACATTTTGAAATAAGTAGTCAGTTGTTTGCCTGGCGTGAGATAAGCCATCTGGGCAGTTGTGTTTAAGCTTGCACCCAGGAATATTATCTCTTGAGAGGGTATGAGTTTTGATTTCTTTTCGTTTACTGTGTACCCTAGGCCTGTTAGTAATGTTTTTACAAAACGCGAGATGCTGTAGTAGAGTGCCCTTGTTCTCTGCTTGAATAAGGCAGTCGTCCAAGTAAGGATTATATTTGAATTCCTCTGTCTGTAAAAAGCAATTACTGGTGCCAGGCATTTTGTGAAGACCCTGGGTGCAGTAGATAAGCCAAAGGGCAGTGCAGGGAATTGGTAGTGCATTGAGCCAGCTATAAATCTGAGGTATCTTCTGCATAATTGTCTGATTGGGACATGCAGGTATGCCTCTTTTAGGTCTAAAGTCACAAGCTAAGCCTTCTTGCCCAGCATGGGCAGAAGCTGCTGCAGAGTTAACGTTTTGAATTTTGGAATATCCAGGAATGTGTTCAGGATAGGCAGGTCCAGTATTAGGTTTTGTCCTTTCTGGGCACCAAGAATAGCCTTGAGTAAAATCCAAGTCCCTGCTCTTGCTGTGATACTTGCTGAATAGCTCTCATGTCCATGAGGAGCTTGTTTTTGTGCCACTGTCCACTGATTGCGTGTCAGGTCTGGCATACCATTTGGCCTTGGCAGGGTGTAAAAATGGAACCTGTAGCCCTGGGATACGATATTTAAGACCCATTTGTCCTGGGTGATCATGTGCCAATTTTGTGAAAAAAGTGCTAGTTTTCCCCCCAAAGGAGCTGCCAGAAGATAAGTGTTTGGTGCTGGCAGGGGAAGGTCATTGAGACTGTTTCCTATATGGCTGTGATTTTTCTTCTCCACTTTTGGAGGTAGAAGCACCCCATTGTTTAGGCCTGTATGAGTCTTGGGGTTGTGATCTGCCTCTGGGGCGTCTGTATCTGCCTCTTTGTGGCCTGTCTGACACTGGAAAGGACCAATTCTTTGCAGGCCAGTTCCTGCTAACTCTGGGAGGCTGCACCTGTAAGAAATCCTTGACTGTTTGCATAGATTTAACTTTGTCTTCCATTTTCAACACCTCTTCTGCTTTAACACCAAACAAGGAATCATGTTGTAATGGAGCATTTAATAGTTTTGCTTTAACATGATTGGGCAGATTCTGTTCTTTTAACCAAGCATGTCTCCTGATGACAGAACCTGTAACAGCGACCCTGCAAGAGGCCTCTAGAGAATCAAAACCACATTGCGAAGTATGCTTTCCTACTTGTCCAGCTGCATGCAATAAATCCTGCATTTTTTTGTTTTCTGCACATTCTGAATTTGTCAACATTTTCTGTTTAAGCAGTGACATTAGATATTGCTGATATTTAAGCATATGAAATTGACAATTTAAAGCTCTTACAGCCAAGGTAGCAGAAGTATAATTCTTTTTCTCCCATCTGTCCAGGGCCCTTGAATCCCTATCAGAGGGTATAGGGTATTTTGCAGTGGAAGCCTTGACCTCTTTGGGACCCTGAGAGATAGTTTCTGGGTCAGCAGCAGGGTTTTTATAAAGAAGTTTATGTGAATCAGGAACCCTGTAGTACCTGTCTGGTTAACAGGACCTGGTAGCAAAGAGTCAGGAGACAGTCCGGACTCTGAAAATACATCATCTACAATGTCTAAAACAGGAGGAATAGCAAGGGGCCTGTGCTGAGGTAATAAGAGGTGGTCTCTGAGCCTTTTCTTGGATTCAGAGTAATCTTGACTCTCACAGTGGAAATGCTCCCTCATAGTATGCAGGGTTTCCCCAAAAGAATAATCCTCAGGAGGTGAGGGAAGAGAATATTCCTGTTCAGAAGAGGAATCAGAGGAAATGGAAACCTGATCTGAAGATTCATATTCTATCTCTTGCCTAGGCCTCTTATCAGGAGGGGGATAGGAACCCCTGATCAAAGTAATTAGGTCTTCGGCCATTTTAAGCATCTGTTTTTTAAGCATGGAGGCCTGTCCAGGAGAATTCTGTACTTGTTTTTTTGCCTTTACAGCTGCTTTAGTCTTTGCCTTTGAAGCTGAAGATGGTTTTACATATAATTGTGTAGGCCTGAAAACACCCTCACATAAGCCGATGCCTGCTCAGTGGCTCCGGACCCATCTGAGGGAATAGTTTGGAATGGCTCTGAGGTAGTGGGCGTCAGGAGCTGTGAAAGCGCCTCACTGAGAACCAGCGAACCGGTGACAGGCCTAGCAGAAGCCTAGTCAGTTTTGGACCTTGGGTGCCTGTCTTTCTTTACGCTTTTTATAAACTCCGGTAGTCGGTTGCTCCGACGGCATTATATAGTTAAATCTTCTGCCAAAATACTGAAATGCAAAATTGTACCGATGCTTAATAGTGCGTTGGTTAAATCTAGCACAAAACCAACAACTAGCAACGTCGTGGTCAGGGCCTAGGCAAGGAATACAGTAAGAAAGAAAATCCTTATGAGGTATTTGCTTCCCACAAGAAATACAATTATTAACTTTTTCTGACATCGGTCTGGAGCAAGAAAAAAGTTTCACTAACGAGGTACTTAGCTTTAATGAAGATTTCGGATCTGAAATTCGAATTTGAAAATCTCAGGAGTCGGCCGACCGGCACTTGCGAACTGCTTTTGTCTTGGGCACCGCGCGGCAAGAAAGACTGAAGAAAATGGCGTCGGCTGGATCTTTTATACCCCTGGCGCACTGACGTCAGGGAGGAGGCGACAGCAACCGACGCTGGACCTAGACTTGACTGCGGGTAGCCTGCCAGCAGGATAACCCAAATGTAATGACTGCAACAGTGAAACACGATGAACATTGTGAGCGCTTTCACAGAGTCCTCTCTGCTTCCTCAGACATACTACAATAACTGCTGCTCTTGTTTAAATAATGATACACCTATGTCAAAATCAATCAAGTTGTCAGTATCTTGAAAATAAAAATTAAAAAGACATACGCTATATGAAAACAATCAAATCATATAAATAATGGACTAAAAATGTATGTAAAAAACTGTAAAAGCTTGCTCTATAAAGTTAAATAGTGTTAAAACTGTAGAATATATGTATAGATGTTAAAAGATGTGACCAAAGATAATAATGAGAAGTTATGTACTTACCATAACGTTCCATGTTAGTTGTCTTCTTCTCACCTTCTTTCTTGCTGGATGGGTTTGGAGATGAACCTCGGCTCCGACTCAGCCTATTACTAAAGCTCGAGAGCTATTTTTACCCACCATGACAGAGAATATATATATATATATATATATATATCTATACATCTAAGTATGCAAAACTCTTATAAAAGTTATCAAGAAAGGGAAAAAAGGTAGCTAAGGAGATAACTTTCATGATAACACATCTCAGAAGATACTCTCGGTCTTGCCAGGTTAGGGGGATGGAGGGTGGGACGCAAGAAAGAAGGCGAGAAGAAGACAACTAACACGGAACGTTATGGTAAGTACATAACGTCTCAATGTTAAGTGGTCAATCTTGCCTTCATTCTTGCTGGATGGGACAGCGTCCCTAGCACCTTAGTCCTGGGTGGCTCAATGGAACAAACTCTTGAGTACAGTGGAACCAAAATCAGCCCTACCTCTAGAGGTCATGTCCAGCTTGTAATGAGAAATGAAGGTATGAGGAGAGGCACATGTGGCCGCTGCACAAATGGAATCCATTGGCATTCTTGCCTGAAAGGCTACTGAAGAAGCTAATGCTCTAGTTGAATGAGCTCTGGGCTTAATAGGGAGCTCTTTATGCCTCAATTGGTAAATCAACATAACAGAGGTCAAACACCTGGACAAGGTTACTTTGGAAACGGGCAGGCCTGGTTTCCCTTCCACGCAAGACAGGAAGAGCTGTTCTGATTTCCTCGTCTGCTTGGTTCTATCCACGTAGAAGCGTAATTGACTGTGAACGTCTAGACAATGTAACTTCCATTCAGACCTATTGATATAAAATGGGAAGAAAACAGGAAGATCGATGGTCTGATTCAGATTTTTTTCAGAGAGTACTTTGGGTAAAAAGGACGGATTAGTCCTAAGTGACACTCTATCTTTGTGAAAAACAAGGTAAGGAGGGCGAACACAAAGGGCTTGAAGTTCCGATACCCTTCTCGCTGAAGTGATGGCTACTAAAAACAGAGTTTTCCAAGAGAGCAACTTTAACTAACAGAAAGCCGCAGGCTCAAAGGGAGGGAGAATTAAAGACGACAGCACCAAATTTAGGTCCCACGGTGGGGGAGGATCTTTTACCGGGGGCCTAAGTAAGAGGGTTCCTTTTAGAAAGGCTTTACAAAGTTTGTGTGACATAATGCTGGTCTCTGACAATCCAACATGAAAATTTGCAATAGCTGCCAACTGAACTCTGATGGTGGCTGAATAAGATCCCATTTGAAAAAGTTCTGCCAAAAACTCTAAGACGGTATGGACAGGGGCTGCAAAAGGGTCAACTTGCTTCTCTCCCCTGCCCAAAAAGAGACACGCTTCCATTTGCTAGCCTAAGTCTTTCTGGTAGTAGACTTGTGCGAAGCGAGGATGATGTCACGAACTGAATGAGAGATTGTGGGAAGCCTGGCTAGGATTGGAAGTGGAGCAACCAAGCTGTGAGGTTGACAGATTGGAGAGATTGATGCAGCCCGCCAGACTGATGTGTCAGAAGATCTGGCGCTGGGTTCAGATGCCAGGGTTGATCTAGTAGATGACGTTGCAGGAACGGAAACCAAATTTGTCGAGGCCAGTAAGGGGCAACAAGGATCATTCTGGATCTCAAAACAGTTGCTTTCTGGATTAACTGAGTAATTACGGGAAAGGGGGGAAAAGCATACAGAAGACCCCGGGGCCAATCGTGGACTAGAGTCCCGGGGGGGGGGGGCCTGGGAGAGGGAAGAGGGTGAAGAAGTCTGGGCACTTGCTGTTTTGAGGGGTTGCAAAAAGATCGCAGCAAGGCTGACCCTACCTCCTGAAGATTTTTTCCGCTACTAGCTGGTTGAGAGACCACTCGTGGGGCATGAGAATGGCTCTTGCTCAGCCTGTCCGCTATGACGTTGGACTTCCCGGGGATATGCGTTGCTACCAGAAACCGTTGAGAAGAGATCGCCCACTGCCACAGTCTGAGTGCTTCTCGACATAGGGGGTAGGACCTGGTTCCGCCCTGCTTGTTGATGTACCACACTACAGACATATTGTCTGTCTGAATTGCAATAGTCCCGGTGGGTAGAGAGTCTTGAAGGGCCTGCAATGCTAAAAGTACCGCTCTCATTTCCAAGACATTTATGTGCAGGTGGCCTTCGAAAGGCTGCCATGTGCCCTGGACTGTCCTGCCCTGAAAATGCCCCCCCTTCCCATCCGATCAGGGAGGCATCCGTTGTCACATTAGCCACTGGAGGAGGAAGGACAAAGGGTCTGCCCTGAAGAACCCGATGGGAGACCATCCACCACGAAAGGTGCCTTTTGCATGACTGAGTGATTAGAATGCTGTGTGATATTGGAAGCTGTTGAAAGGACCACTGGGAAAACAGCATCCATTGCAGGATCCGCATGTGAAAGCGAGCTAGGGGGAGTAATGTGATAGCTGCTGCCATGAGACCTGGGGTTTTTAGTACGAATCTGGCCTGGACTCTGCTCTCTTGTAGTAGGATTTGAACATGATCCCGAATGTCTGAAATCCTTTGTACAGGCAGTTTTGCTAACAGTTCCACAGTGTTTAAAACGGCGCCTATGAAGGTAATAGATTGACAAGATGACAAGGCAGACTTTTCGGAGTTTATAGAGATACCTAGCTCGTTGGAAATTTGGAGGGTATAATCTCTGGAATGGAGTAGCTGACGCTTGGGGGTGGCGGTAAGGAGCCAGTCGTCTAAGTATGGAAACACCTGGAATCCTTTTCGTCTCAGGTGAGCCGCAACCACTGCCATGCATTTGGTAAACACCCTGGGGGCTGTGGTGAGGCCAAAGGGCAGAGCTCTGAATTGGTAGTGACTGGCTCCCAGCCGGAAGCGGAGAAACCTCCTGGAGTGCCTGTTCATTTTGATATGACTTGATATGATAGTACGCATCCTGAAGGTCTATAGAGCACATCCAATTGTCCTGACCCAAGAAGGGTAGAATGGACTGAAGCGTGACCATCCAGAATTTTGTTCTTTGAACAGACTTGTTCAGCCTGCTGAGATCCAAAATAGGTCTCCAGTCCCCCTGTCTTTTTTGGTACCAAAAAGAACATGAAGTAGACTCCGGATCCTTGCTGGTCTGCTGGGACTGGCTGGATGGCTCTTTTTTCTAGCAGCTTTGAAATTTCTAGTGCTGCTTGATCCCTCAGACCGGGTGGAACGTCTGGAAGGGGCCCTTTTGGCGGTTGTGGGGTATGAATCAAGAGAATTTTGTAACCCTCGGATATGATCGACCGTACCCAACTGTCTTGCATGAGGGAATGCCAGGCGTCTGGGTATAGTGATAATCTTCCTCCGACTGCCTCCGAAGGTGGACAGTCGCGGCAGCTCCTCAGGGGTGCTGGAAGGGTTTGTCAGAGAAGGATTCTCTGCTACCCTGATTCTGCAGACCCCTCCTGCCCCTCGGGCGGCGTCTATTATTGTTCCCTCCTCTGCCTCTGGAGGGAAGCTCACCACGTGCGTCAGGTAGTATTCCCGGAGGTTTGCGGAACCACATTTTAACACCTTTCTGACCCTTAGGGTATGGTCTAGAAGGGGTAGAAAAACGGACTCTTACGGCAGAGAGAGTCTTGCCTTCCTGCTCGCACCTGGTCAATGTATCCTTCACTTGAGGTCCAAACAAGGCAGAACCATCAAAGGGGGTGTTAGTGAAGGACGCCTTGAAGGGGTCAGCAAAATTGCAAAGCCGCATCCAGGCGTGTCTCCTTAGAGCAACGCCCGTGCCAGCGGCCCTACTCGCTCCATCGGCTGCATAGGAAATGAGCCGCATGGAGGAGTTGACAATAGAGTTTAGGGTCCCCAGCTGGGAGTTGATCTTTTCATGACACCCCGCAGCTGATGGGTCCTGTAAGGTATCACCCAGTTCCTTGAGAAGGTCTCTCTGGAGACGGGTGAAATGGCACAAATAATTCAACAACCGCATAGCAAAGGTCACTGAGGAAAACATCCGCTTACCATACCTATCCATAGTCCTAGATTCCTTATTAGGAGGATGGACAGGTACTGAAGGGTCAGCCAACTCCTTTTTAGTGGCCGCCGCCACCACCATGGCATCAACAGGGACGCCCTTAGTTAGAAACTGCTTGTCAGAAGGGGCTGTAAAAAATTTTGTAGGCCTCCAGGGAGTTGGTTCCATAGTATCCGGAGCCGTCCACGCCTTTCGAGCCACCACATCCAGGAGTGGGACAAAAGGCGGAGACACCCAGGAGGTGGAAGGGCGAGAACCGAAAGCATCCAGGTACACCGACTCGTCCTCAGAAGGGTTAAGGGCAGACCAGTTTCCCCTCTGCTTAAGAATCTCCAGGATGTCAGAAAATGAGACATCCTCAGAGGGGGACCGTGGGGACCCTTCTGAGTCATCCAAGTCAGTGTCCGATGTGACTGACTCAGGGGAGTATACATGCTTCCTCTTGCATTTTCTCTTTCGAGGGGGCTCCCCTGAGGGATCAGGGGAGGCCTCGGAAGAGGAGGATACACCCAATGGGGCTACCTGTAGCGTCGGTTTTCCACGCTCGGGATCGGAAGGGCAGATAGAGACTGAAGCAGGCACCATAGCGGGAGGAGCCGAAGGAGCCGACCGTGGAGCAGGCGCAGGGGCCAGCACACTCCTCATGACCTCAAAGGCACCCCTATCAGGCAGGGAAGGGGGTCCCCGCTCCCAAGAGACAAGGACTCCTCCCGGCACAGAGAGGGACGGCTCCAAGGCCAATGCCGGGGCCGAACTCACCTGCGCCGAAGCTCCGAGAGGGAGAACGGGGTCAGACAAGGGTCCGATGCCACTCGCCCACTCGGAACAGACGAGAGAGTCCCGATGCCCAGATCCCTCCAAGGATGGAACCAAGGAAGAGATCGGAGCCGACGAGGGAGCCGAAAGGAGTGGTATTGGCTCCGACGTTACAACGGTCCCAACCCCTACGATCTCTGGCTCCAAACTCAAAGGAAGAGTCGGAGGAGGAATCGAAGAGGGAGTGGTGATAGCCGCTGCCTGATGAGGAGGGCTATGCAACATTTGGGCCAGTGCCTGCGACTTAAGTAGTCTGCTAACCACCCTCTCAAGGTCATGGCCCGACAGCCTGGAAGACAGAGAGGAATGGGACCTGTGACTCCGCTCCGATAACAAGGGACACTTCTGAGCCGAATGGACAGATTCCAGGGAAGGAGATCTGGAACGCTTTCTGCTCGAAGACGGCTCCGACAGCAGAGTCGGAGCCGACTGAGGCCTCGAATCATCGGTTCCGGCCGGAACCGATGCAGTGGTAGTAGTAGTAGCACCGCTCGGCGACGGCTCCGAACATGGAGCCGACAGTTTGGCGGGCTTGGAAGGCTTACCCGGGGAACCTTCAGGCTTTAACAAGCCTCTCAAAATAAGTTTGTTTCTGCGTTCCTGCAGGACTCTTAGACTGTACGCATGGCAGACAGAACAAGAGTTCTGCAGGTGCAGAGGGCCCAAGCAATATACACAAGAAGTGTGACCGTCTGTCAGAAACATCTTCGGACAGCACGAGTCACACTTCTTGAAGCCAGAGACCTTGGTGTCTTTCGACTTCCTGAAACAAGGATGACAGGCAGAAAAAGACAATTCTGGGAGGTCTAGTCACAATCAGCCAACACGCACACACGCAAAAAGGTTGTAACAGACCAAGAAATAAACAAAAAACCCCACACTTTTTAATACAACTTAACTAGGCACACACATACATCTACAGAAAAAAAACAAAGGGATTTACTACTACAGAAATGTATGGAAGAAGTCTGGCCAAAGGCCTAACTATTCAGTGAGGGGAAAACTGTATAAAAAAACTACCTCAGAGGGAATTCTAAACGGGGATCTATAGGGTAGTAACTATAAAAAACTATCGCTAAGTTTATAACCCAACAAGCTGACTAAATACAAGAAAATTATTAATACAACCTGGAGTCGGCAAAAAGACGCAACCTCGTAGCTGAAGCGGCAAACGAGATCTGGGTATATCACGCCTAGCTTTATGGGACATAGGATAGCTTTGAGCCAGTAAAAATAGCTCTCGAGCTTTACTAATAGGCCGAGTCGGAGCTGAGGTTCGGCTCCGAACCCATCCAGTAAGAATGAAGGCGAGATTGACAACTTAACATTCAATGTTTCAAAGCCCTGTTTCTGAGAAAAGGTTTCAGTGAAACCTTACTATTTAGTCCAGGTGGTCTGTCAGCCTGAATTCTAATTATCCATTCTTGTTCTGAGGCTTTGGTCTTATTGTTCATGTTCCCACCTCTTATTTTCTTGTATAATGTGTAACGCAAGGAATTTGAAGGTGTGTGTGTGGCGCCCTCCTTTATAACATGCATCTCTAACGCACTTGTCTCTCTCTTATTTTTAATGTCCCTTACATGTTCTAGGACTCTGAGCAGCCGATTAGTTTTGCCTATATAGTAGGCTCAACATTTTGCACAGAGACCAAATATACATTCTTACTATGACAGTCTGTATAAAAGCGTGTATCAACGCTGAACTTCCTAGTCGGGTGTGTATACTGCCCCCCTCCAAATATGAAGGGGCAGGCCGTACACCTTCTACATGGAAAGGTACCTAGCCTATCAGACCTTGCATAATGGTCTTCATCTAACTTCTTGTAGCACAACTGTCTTTTTACTGACATGTTGTTTTCAAAGGTAAAAGATGATGTTTTTTATAATTTATCTAAATGTGAACAGCAAGCGTTAAACTACTTAAAATGCTTTAAATGTTGAAATATGTCCAGCAGATAAAGGTGGAGGAATTATTTTAGATAGAGACAAATATATTGCAAGTACGTTAGTACATTTAATTAACACCGATACTTACTGTGAGATTTCTGCAACTCATGTTAAAACCATTGCAGATAGACTACAAGTTTTTTTGTTTGATATGTTTATAACAGGCATGATTTCTGAGCCACTTTTTGAATACTTCAACATAGAGTATCCAGTGACTCCAATTATGTATAGCCTACCAAAAGTCCATAAAAACATAGAAAGTCCACCCATACAACCTATAGTATCTAGTCGGGGTTGGGCGACAGACAACTCCTCAACTCCTAAATCGGAAGCTGGCGTGACGTCCTATGGCAGAGGTACTAGGCCTTGGAACCTTGGCCTTTTTCAGTGGTGATCCCGCCAGGGTGGCCAACTCAGGATCCATCCTGAGTGCTAGCTTTTTAAGAATCTGGTTTTCTAGATACAGATTAAGGGTGGCCAGACTGCTTCGGAGGGTCTTTGGTACAAAGGATTGGTAAATAGGGCAAGATGTAAGGTCGTGTTCTCGGCCTAGGCAGAAAACGTAACAGTCGTGCATATCCTTATGCGGAATCTGGCACCCACATTGGCATTTATCCTTTTTAGCGGACATCAGCTGACGGGGGGGTACAGGACAACAAACCAAGCTCAAGCAAGAAAATAAAACAAAATCCCCAAAGTACAGTTGTGTACCTACCATAAATGTAGATGTTCGACTGTATTCACTGTTGCAGTCATTACAATTGGGTTAGCCTACTCGCAGTCGGCCCAAGCTCCAAAGTCTAGGTCCGGCGTCGGTTGCTGTCACCTCTTCCCGGACGTCAGTGCGCCAGGGGTATAAAAGATGCAGCAGACGCCATTTTCTTCAGTTTTTTTTGCCCCAGATGTCAGGTGCCCCTAAAATGGTAGGCTAAATTATGCCAATAAGCATGCATACACAAAAAACAACTTTTCCTTCATCTACAAGCAAATACACCACATAGGTTGTATAAAATAGAGAAGTACAGATAAGTCCCAGCAAGGAAAAGGGGGATGGTGGGAGGGTAACCTGGACTGCAACAGTGAATACACTCGAACATCTACATTTGTGGTAGGTACACAACTGTACTATGTTCATCGTGTTTCACTGTTGCAGTCATTACAATTGGGTTGAATCCTAAAGCTAAGATTGGGAGGCTGGAGCTAAATTGGATTAGGAGAGGCTATCAGGCCCTGCAGAGCTGCAGTGGCAAAGCCCACCTGGGATTTAGAGTAGAGAGGTAAGTGATAGTGCATTGTAAAAGTATGCACTGAACTCCAAGTTGCAGCTTCTAAGATGTCTTTGGTTGGTACTCCTCTGAGGAAGGCTGCTGAAGTGGCTGCTGCTCTGGTTGAATGTGGCCTAATGCCCTTAGGCACTGATTTGCCATGCTGTGAATAGCAGAAACGAATGCAGTGGCCTATCCACTCTGAAATAGTCTGCTTTGAGATAGGATTTCCTTGTGATCCTGCAGCATATGCCACTAGAAGTTGTTCAGTCTTTCTGAAAGCTTTGGTTCTGTCAAGTAGAAGCGTAGCTGCCTGTGAATGTCCAAAGAATGCAGAAGTTTCTCACCCTTATTCTGTGGGTTTGGGTAAAAGGTAAGCAAATGAATTGTTTGGTTAAGGGCCACACTGGACACTACCTTAGGCATAAACGTAGGGTGTGTCCTCAGAGAAACCCTGTCAGGATGGAAAATAAAAGGTTTCACAGCCATGAGTACCTGCAACTCGGAGACTCGTCTAGCGGAGGTTATTGCTAGGAGCAGAGCTGTTTTCCAGGATAAGAATTTTATATCAGCTGCAGAGGCTGGCTCAAACGGAGGCAGTGTGAGTTTTTCCAAGACATAGTTGAGGTCCCATGCAGGTATTGGTGCTCTCCTTGGAGGTCTTATGTTTTTGGCCCCTCTGAGGTACTGCCTTAGTAATGGATGAGAAAAAATAGGTGGTTCTGTGTTGTAATGAGCTGAAATGGCAGAGGCATGAATTTTAATTGATGAAAAGGAAAGCCCTTTATCCAGCATCTCAGTTAAGTATTGCAAAATCTGAGGAATATTTGGAACAATCGTGTCAATCTCTTCCATTTTTTTGCATAAGATTTTCTGGTGCTAGGCCTCCTGGCCTCCAAAATAACATCCATCACTGTTTTAGAGAGAGGTGTGCTTTGAATGGCTACATTATCCGCCATGCTGCCAAGTTTAAGGTCCTGAGTTGGCTGTGCTGTATCTGTCTTGTTGGGTCAATAAGCGAGGTATTTGAGGTAATGTCTAAGCTGGACATTGAGACAAGCTCTTTAGGATTGGGTACCAGTGCTGGCGGGGCCAGTCTGGGGCAATCAGTATCATTTTTGGCTTCTCTTGTCTGATCTTGAGGAGTACCTTGGGGAGGAGAGGCAGAGGAGGAAAGGCATATATTGTTAGGTTTTTCCAGCTGAAAGATAGAGCATCCACTTTCCATGCTTGCTTGTGATAAATCCTTGTGCAGAATCTCTGTAGTTGGCAGTTGTGAGGGGAGGCAAATAGGTCTATGTCCAGGCATCCCCAGTTTCTTGTTATGATGCTGAAGACTTGTGGATCCAATTTCCACTCGTGGGGATCCATTAGGTTTCTGCTTAGTTCGTCTGCCAGAGTATTTATCCTTCCTGGCAGGAATTGTGCTTGCAGATGTACTTGGTAAGTCAATGCTGTGTCCCACAAGTTCATGGCTAGTCTGCAGAGGGGGTAGGAATGTGCGCCCCCTGCTTGTTTATGTACCACATGACTGTAGTATTGTCCGTCTTTCAGTAGTTGTCCTGGATAAAGTAAATCCTTGAAGGCTGTCAGGGCATTCTTAACAGCTAGCATCACTTTTTGAATGATATATAGATGCAGTTGGCTTGTGGACCATGTGCCCTGAATACATCTTCCTGCCATATGACCCCCAGGAATAATCTGATGCATCTGTTGTCAATGTCTGCCTGGCTGTGGGTAAGGTGAATGGCTGTCCCGTGTTGTGGTGACAGGCTTTTGCCCACCAACGAAACTCCTGTTGCAGGCAGGGAATGAGGGTAATTATTGTTTCTAGGCTGTGGCAATGTTGAGTCCAAACACTTTTTAGATACCATTGAAATTTCCTCATATGCAGTCTTGCATATGGAATTAGCAGAATGCAGGATGTCATAAAGCCCAAAGCCTGCAGAATTTTGCTTGCAGATAACTGGGTCTTTGTTGCCAACATTTTGAAATAAGTAGTCAGTTGTCTGTGTTTGTCTGGCGTGAGATAAGCCATCTGGGCCAGTTGTATTTAAGCTTGCACCCTGGAATATTATCTCTTGAAAGGGTATGAGTTTTGATTTCTTTTCGTTTACTGTGTACCCTACACCTGTTAGTAATCTTTTCACAAACGCCAGATGCTGTAGTAGAATGTCCTTGTTCTCTGCTTGAATAAGGCAGTCGTCCAAGTAAGGATATATTTGTATTCCTCTTTGTCTGCAAAATGCAATTACTGGTGCCAGGCATTTTGTGAAGATCCTGGGTGCAGTAGATAAGCCAAAGGGCAGTGCAGAGAATTGGTAGTGCATTGAGCCAGCTATAAATCTGAGGTATCTTCTGCATGATTGTCTGATTGGGACATGCAGGTATGCCTCTTTTAGGTCTAAAGTCACAAGTCTAGCCTTCTTGCCCAGCATGGGCAGAAGCTGCTGCAGAGTTAACATTTTGAATTTTGGAATATCCAGGAATGTGTTTAGGATAGACAGTTCCAGTATTGGTCTCCAGGCTTTGTCCTTTCTGGGCACCAAGAATAGCCTTGAGTAAAATCCTAGTCCTTGCTCTTGCTGTGGTACTTGCTGAATGGCTCTCATGTCCATGAGGGATGAAACTTGTTTTTGTGCCTCTGCCCATTGATTGTGTGGGCAGGTCTGGCACATCGTTTGGCCTTGGCAGGGTGTGAAAGTGGAACCTGTAGCCTTGTGATACGATATTTAAGACCCATGTCCTGGGTGATCATGTGCCAATTTTGTGAAAAAAGTGCTAGTTTTCCCCCCAAAGGAGCTGCCAAAAGATAAGTGCTTGGTGCTGGCAGGGAAAAGTCATTGAGACTGTTTCCTGTATGGCTGTGATTTTTCCTCTCCGCTTTTGGAGGTAGAAGCACCCCATTGCTTAGGCCTGTATGAGCCTTGGGGCTGTGATCTGTCTATAGGGCGTCTGTATCGGCCTCTTTGTGGCCTGTCTGACACTGGAAAGGACCAATTCTTTGTAGGCCAGTTCCTGCTAAATCTGGGAGGCTGTACCTGTAAGAAATCCTTGACTGTTTGCATAGATTTAGCTTTGTCCTCCATTTTCTTCAACACCTCTTCTGCTTTACCACCAAACAAGATATCATGCTGTAATGGAGCATCTAATAGTTTTGCTTTAACATGATCGGGCAGATTCTGTTCTTTTAACCAAGCATGCCTCCTAATGACAGAACCTGTAACAGCGGCCCTGCAGGAGGCCTCTAGAGATTCAAAACCACATTGCAAAGTATGCTTTCCCACTTGTTCAGCTGCATGCAATAAATCCTGCATTTCTTTGTTTTCTGCACATTCTGAATTTGCCAACATTTTCTGTTTAAGCAGTGACATAAGATATTGCTGATATTTAAGCATATGAAACTGACAATTTAAAGCTCTTACAGCCAAGGTAACAGAAGTATAAATCTTTTTCCCCATCTGTCCAGGGCCCTTGAATCCCTATCATAGGGGATAGTTTTTTTTTTGCGGTGGAAGCCTTGACCCCTTTGGGACCCTGAGAGAGAGTTTCTGGGTCAGCAGCAGGGTTTTTATAAAGAAATTTATGTGAATCAGGAACCCTATAGTATTTGTCTGGCTTAACAGGAGCTGGTGGTAGAGAGTCAGGAGACAGACTGGACTCTGAAAATACATCAGCTACAGTGTCTAAAACAGGAGGAATAGCAAGGATCCTGTGCTGAGGTAATAAAAGCAAGTCTCTGAGCCTTTTCTTGGATTCTGAGTAATCCTGGCTCTCCCAGTGGAAATGCTCCCTCATAGTATGCAGGGTCTCCCCAAAAGAATAATCCTCAGGAGGAGAGGCTGAAGGAATTGATTCTTCATCATCAGAATCCTCATAGGGAGGAAGAGAATATTCTTGTTCAGAAGAGGAATCAGAGGAAATGGAAACCTGATCTGAAGATTCATATTCTATCTCTTGCCTAGGCCTCTTATCAGGAGGGGGATGGGAACCCCTGATCAAAGTAATTAGGTCTTTGGC
Source organism: Protopterus annectens (assembly GCF_019279795.1). Classification (NCBI taxonomy): domain Eukaryota; kingdom Metazoa; phylum Chordata; order Ceratodontiformes; family Protopteridae; genus Protopterus; species Protopterus annectens. The sequence continues at coordinate 418,330,289 of NC_056739.1, forward strand.
CATTTTAAGCATCTGTTTTTTAGGCATGGAGGCATGTCCAGGAGAATGCTGTACTTGTTTCTTTGTCTTTAGAGCTGCTTTAGCCTTTGCCTTTGAAGCTGAAGTTGGTTTTACATATAACTGTGTAGGCCTGAAAACACCATCAGAAGCAGATGCCTGCTCAGCGGCTCCGGACCCATCTGAGGGAATAGTTTCAGAGTGTCCAATACCTTGAGTTTCCAGCGGCCTAGTCGGCTCCACGTGGGAGTTGGAAGCAGCCTGTGGCTCTGAGGTAGCGGGAGACAGGGGCTGCGAAAGCGCCTCACTGAGAACCGGCGACAGGCCTAGCGGAAGCCTCATCGTCTGTTTTGGACCTCGGATGCCTGTACTTTTCTTTTTCTTTGCGCTTTTTATAAACTCCGGTAGTCGGCTGTTCCGACGGCATTATGTAATTGAATCTTCTGCCAAAGTAATGAAATGCAAAATCTTACAGAAGCTTAATAGTGCGTTGGTTAAATCTAGCACAAAACCGACAACTAGCAACGTCGTGGTCAGAGCCTAGGCAAGGAATAAATTAAGAATGAAAATCCTTATGAGGTACTTGCTTCCCACAAGAAATACAATTATTAGCTTTTTCTGACATTGGTCTGGAGCAAGAAAAGTTTCCCTAATGGAGTACTTAGCTTTAATGAGGACTTCGGATCTGAAATTCGAATTTGAAAATCTTATTAGTCGGCCGACCGGCACTTGCAAACTGCTTTTGCTTCAGGCACCGCGAGGCAAGAAAGGATGAAGAAAATGGGGTCGGTTGCATCTTTTATACCCCTGACGCACTGAGTTCAGGGAGGAGGCGACAGCAACCGATGCCGGACCTAGACTTTGGAACTCGGGCCAACTGCAGGTAGCCTGCCAGCAGGATAACCCAACTGTAATGACTGCAACAGTGAAGCACGATGAACATCGGGGAACTTCGCTTTTGACGTTGTCAAAGGGAGCGAAGCAATTGATATGGACTGTGGCTGAAATGTTCTGATGTCTGTGTGCAGACATCACATTTAAGGTCCCTGGTTTATGGCCCTGTGTGTGACATCCTGCACACCTACAGCAACCAGCCTTAAGCTTTTGTATAGGAGCAGACGTTTCAGCAGCCTGTGGCGGAGAATCCCACACTAAGAATACTGCAACATAGGAATAGGACATCAGAGTGTAATTTTATGAAAGCACAAATAAGCAACTGAATTAGCAGTTAAAACCAGAATTTATTAAAGGGTACATCAACTGTATGCTCCAAACCTGGATGCGAGAAAGCCGCCAAGATCTGTATTAGTAAGAATGCAATCATATCATTAGAAACAGTTTGATCCTGACAAAGCTTTGACAGAAGGGAAAAATATTAAAAATTGAAGACAGCAGACTGTTTCTGGAAAATTATTATTCGCTGTACACCAGGCAGAACAGAAGCAAATTTATCCCGTCAATTAGGGAATATCAAGAGGCAGGTGTAAGATTCAAGGCGCTGTATCCAGCTGTCTTCAGCGTATTTTTCCTGGAGGATCAAAGATATTTTTGGATTCAGAACAGGCTAAGGAGGAAAAAAAAAATCCAACAAAAAGTGAGCCAGCAAACAGTAGGGACTATTTTGCATTCATCTGACAAGGCTCAGAGAGACACTGCAAGTGAAACATTTTCCAATGTTCCAAAGGAAAATGCTTGAGACACAGTAAAAAAGCAAAGGAGTTGACTAGAAGAATCAGGAGTACCTTCAACTTGAAATAGAGTCTGGTACTGGTAAATGGAGATGAACAAGAGCCCTAAAATTAGTGAATAAAACAGAAACTATAAAGCATCAATTACATTTGTGAAATACGTGGCTTTGCAGGAAAAAAGCAAGACTGGATGTTTTTGTTGACTTTGTTAAAATTGTGGTGGACTATAAAGAATATACTCCACATTACGTCATTGTTTAGGAGAATACACAGGAAAAATATTTTTTTTTAGTATTTATATAAAATATGTCATGATATAAACTGCATAAGTAGTAGAGCAGATTTGTATAGTGTGTAGTTAAAGGTACTTTAAAATGTAAGAGGAGTCTTCAGTGACTGTTGAATGTATTAAAGACATTAAAACAAGCACTTTAGTTTTAAAAAACATGCTTTACAGTTTAACAAGAGAAGAAAGGCTGGGCAATACGAAAGTTTAAGGTTAATATGCTATGATCCTGTGCTGCTGGGGTGGGGAGTAAAAGCGCTAAGATTACACTACATGTAGAATTAAGCAAATTTTCTTTTATTTTTACAAGGTTGAATGTCTGGATTAATGTCTGTGGTAAGCTATAAACAAGTGTTTTTTGTACATGTCCACCTCTTAGCACGGAAAATCTGGAAAAGCGAAAAATAATTGTGGGGATGACAAATTACATATTTTAAATACTGGTCTTATAAAAGATTATTGCTAGAACAAAAAGTTGTTAGTATGCATTTTCTGAATGATAGCAAAAAGGTGTTGTTTATATCTTTCAGAAAATACATACCAAGTCTGAAACTACATGTCTGTCATTATTTGGTGACTTCACTCCTCAATGATCTGCCAGAAAAGCTACAAGATGTAGAATGAAAATATAAGGTAAAAATCTGTACAGTTGAGAATTTTTTTTTTGTAATCAAGCATACATATAAAGATAAAATAATGAGAAGCCGTGAACATTGCTAAATCTCTTATGTGTGCAAAAATATTAGCTTTTTCTCCATTAGCAAAGGTTCAGTGGGAGTCGGAAGCTGAAGGTAGTTGTACATTCTGTTCTGGGTGAAATTTACAAAGATTTATTGCTGACTACTTTGACATAGAAAGGGGCTGTCTGCTGGTGCAAATAATTAATCTTGAGAGTTCGGAGCATTTTTTTACTGAGGGAAATTCAAAATGTAAAGGTAGAATGGCAAGCAGTTAATCAGTTCCGTGAAAAATAATGTTTGAAATTATGGGAAGTGTACAGACAGCAGCCTTCTGAGGCGCCTCAACACTTTAATGAACAGTGTAGCATGTAGTTTAAGGATAGCAAGTGCACTTTTTCTTGGGGCAAAAAATTTATGCTTTCTGAAAGCTGTTTTTCACATGAGAGGAGAACAGAAATGAGAATAGATGGCAATTATTGTAAGACTAGAAGCTGTAGTGTGCACTTTAGCATAGATAAACTTAATTTTAGATTAGGTGATGCCAGTGGGTGCAGCTGTTGATCTGTGGCAATAGCTACTATCTGGAAGCTTAAACATTTTTGAAGGTGTACATAGGACAAACATACAGAACAACAGTTGTGTAAAGTCTTACTATAACCACAGATGTCCTTCTCTTCCATGTTGCAAGTATTCTTACTGTGGAATCCTCTGCCTCAGGTGACCCCAACGTCGGCTCCTAAGCAAAAGCTCAAAACTGGTTGCTGCTAGTGCATGGGAAGTCACACGTAGGGCCATAAACCAGGGGCCTTAAATGTGACATGTGTGTGCATAGACCTCAGAACTGACTGCCTAGTCGGACAACAGTTTAAGTGTCAAATGATGCCCTCTAGACAGAAGGAATGTAACAGACTGCCCAGTCTGACCATAGTCTAGGTAATGCCCAATGATGCCCTCCAGACCGGTGACATGTAATGAAGTGGGGTAAGAGGGAGGGAAGCAATAATACAACACGGAAGAGAAGGAAATCTATGGTTATGTTAAGATTTTATACAACTATTCTGTCCTTCTATTCTCATGTTGCAGTATTCTTACTGTGGGAGAGTACCACAGCTAAAGGAGGAGGCAGGGTGAAGGAAGAAGCAGCAGATTCCAGAAATCCCTGCAGGATTGCTCTTGCAAATCCTGCTCTGGAAATATGGTCTGGTTTGTAATGTTTGGTGAAGGTATGTATGGAGAACCAGGTGGCTGCGCCTCAAGGATGGCAATTGTGTCCAGACCTTTTAGGAAGGCCCCAGAAGAAGCTACAGTTCTTGTAGTGTACGCCCTAACCACATGAGGCAATTGTTTACCTTGGTAGGAACAGCAGAAGTAGATACTTTTCCTTATCCAAAAAATAGTTTGTTTGGCTACTGCCTTGCCCAGGGACCTGGGATAGAAAGACACAAACAGCTGATTAGACTTTCTAATGGCCTTAGTTTTGTCCAAACAGAACCTTAGTTGCCTGTGGACATCAAATGAGTGGAGTATTCTCTCGCTGTCATTTTTAGGAGAAGGAAAGAAAGTGGGTAAGTGAACAGACTGATTTAGTGACAGTTCATTCACCACTTTGGGCATGAAGGAGGGGTTGGTGCGCAGGGCCACCCTATCTTTGTGGAAGATAGTGTAGGGTGGGGATGCCATTAGCGCTTGTAATTCTGAAACCCTTCTGGCTGAGGTAAGGGCTACCAGTAGGACTGTTTTCCATGTGCCACAGACGGGGCAGTGGTTCAGCGGTAGCATTGTCGCCTCACAGCAAGAGGTTCTCTGGTTCAATTCTCAGCTGGGGTTCCTTCTGTGTGGAGTCTGCATGCCCTCCCTGCATTCATGTGAGCTTCCTCTGGGTGCTCCGGTTTCCTCCCATGTTACAAAGACATGCATCTAGAACATTTCTCCCCAGGCATCCGTTGAAAATTGGCTTTGTTCCAAGTCAGACTTTTCCAGTTAACAAATGTTAAATACATAAATATGTGCACATCTGCAGGAAGGCAGAGCTGGCTGGCACAAATGGGACAAGTGCAAGTTTTTCTAGAACACAATTTAGGTCCCAAGGTAGCGGGGATAGGCTTCTTTGGTGGCCTAATGTGCAGGACCCCTTTTAAGAACAGTTTTTAACATCCAATCTGGAGAATAGAGGAGGGTGCAGAGGTAAGCAGGCAGAGATAGACAAATGAATCTTCACTGAAGAATATGACAGTTCTGATTTTACAAGCTCACACACATAGGCTAAGACAAGACTAGAGGAACATCCGCTTGAAAGGGGTCCCTATGCCTTTGGAGAAACCATTTGGAAATGCAAGACCTCCTGCAGGACAGATAGCACTCAGTGTAGTGGTGTTAGAAGGAAAAAGTTCATCACCCAGAGGGTTAAGCAAAGCATCTCCAGGTGTGAGTGAATGAGAATTCCCTTCTGTTGTGAGAGCAGGTCCCACCTTGTGAGGCAACTTGCGGTGATTGCCCTTGGCAAGAGATTGAAGAAGGGGGGAACCAATGCTGCTTTGGCCAATAGGGAGTCACCAGCAAGATGTTTGGCATGTCCATCCTGATTTTTAGGAGGACTTTCTGAATGACAGGGAAGGCATACAGAAATTGTCACTTCTAAGAGATGGCAAAGGCATCCACTCTCCAAGCTAGTGGGGAGGGGTCCTTGGCACAGAATTTTCAACTGTCTGTTCTGGAGGGAGGCAAATAAATTGATTATAGGTGTGAACCACTGGTGGACAATGTCTAGGAATACATCTCTGTGCAACATCCAGTTTTGATGCAAAGAGAATGATCAGCCGAGTGCATCTGCCTGGTGGTTGTCCTGGGATGGAATACAGACTGCCTCAGTGAAATGTTGTTCTGAGAGGCTAATTCTTATGCTTGCAATGCTAGCCTGCAGAGCAGGTAAGACCTGGTCCCCCCTTGTTTGTTGATGTTCCATATTACAGTGGTGTTGTCCGTGAAGATTTGTAGGGGGCCCTGACTGCATGAGAGGGAAAAAGGCCTGCAGGGCTAGGTGGTCTACAGTCATCTCCCTTATGTTGATGTGCTTTCTCTGGAGGGATGGCTTCCACACTGCTTGCACCCTAAGGCCATTCATGGTTGCTCCACAGCCTAGATCTGAAGCATCTGTGTACATTAGTTGTGCTGGGGTGGTGGGTTGTAGGGGTAGGCTTGGATTTTGTTGTACCTGCTGAATCCACCACTTCAGTTCTGTTTTTAGGCTTGGAAGAAGGGTACCTGAAACTCCAGTGGGTGGCTATGTTGTGACCACACATTCTTCAGGTACCACTAACTTCCTCTGCAACCTGGCTAGTGGCAGCATAGGAATGGCGGCTGCCAAAAGACCTAGGAGGCACATGAATTGCCGGGCTGACAGGTGACAGACCAGGAAAAGGTCCTAGAAGTGGCTGACCAGGGAGGTTACCTTGTCCTGAGGGAGGAAAGCCTTCATCAGGTCAGTCCTTATCCTGTATCCCAGGAAGGATTTGTTCTGTGGTGGGGTGAGGGAGAAATTTTTCAGGTTGAGTGTGAATCCCAACCTCTGCAGCAGTGACATGGAGAAGAGCAAATGATTTCTGAGGGTGTCTTCTTCTACAAGAAAGAGGATGTCATCTAGGTAGGGGTAGATTTGAATGCCCTTGTTCCTGCAGTAGGCTACTGCTTGGGCTAGCACTTTGAAGACTCTTGGTGCAAAGGATAAACCAAAGGGCAAGGCAGTTAACTGAAAGTGTGAACAAGGTCCAGCAAAATGTAGATACTTCCTGTGGTTTGGGTAGATAGGTATGTGGAGGTAAGCCTCCTTCAGTCCAAAGTGGCCATTGAAAGCCTTGGGTGGGAATAGTGGAAGAAGGTTTTGAAGGATAACATTCTGAAGGAAGGGACCTTTAGAAAGAGGTTTAGGAAGGATAGATAAAGGATGGGCCTTCCAAGGGCTGTCCTTTTTTGGTACCAGGAATAACCTGGAGTTGAACCCTTTTTCTTCTTGGCCTGGGGAGACGGGTTCTATGGTCCCCTGGGCGAGAAGATGTTGGATAATCTGAGCGATTAGGTGTAACTGATTTTTGGGAGGAAAGGGGATGCCTAGTGGAATGGGTTTTTCCTGCCAGGACATGAAGTATCCTTTTTTCCACTATTGCCAGGACCCAGCTGACTGAAGTGACTTCTTTCCAGAGGGGAAGACGGTGACAGATGCGGGATGAGATGGGAAGGTGGCTGAGGCAGTCATGCATTATTCCTGTCCTGAAAGGGTTGCCTGTTGGGGGGCTGTGAAGGGGCTGCCCTTGGGGTGGGTGTTTTCCTGGACCCTTTTCTATGTCTGGAGGTGGAAGAGGTGGATGGGGCAGGGGCTCTCCTGACAAAGGAGGTCTTTGCAGACTAATTCCTATAGAAATTTAGTAGTGGTGAGACCAGCAAGTGTTTCAGGTCCTGGAGTTCCTTACTCTTCTCCTGGAGTAAGGCTTTTAAACAGATCAGTAGACTGTTTGCCAAACAGGAATTTATTGTCCAGGGGTGCGCCCAAAATCTTGGTCTTAAAGTCTTCAGGCAGAGGCTGCAGTCGAAGCCATGAATATCCGCTTAAAACAGATGCTGATGCTGCAGCTCTTGCAGAGGCCTCAGCTGCATCATAGCTGCACTTTGAGTGTCTGGCTACCGGAGATGCCAGGAACAGCTTGGATGCTATTTGTGACTTGTTTGTGGAGTCAGACAAGTAGGACATAAGAGGGAAGCCTGTGAAACCAAATCTAGGGCATATTTGACCACGTGGGTCTGGTAATTAATTGCCCTAAAGGTTAGAGTGGAAGTAGTATATATCTTTTTCCCCAGCCTGTCCATTACATTGCTATCCTTGTCTGAAGGCAAGAGTGAGGGGGAAGGAAGGAGTCTGGACTTATTGTCAGTGGCCACTACTCTAACTACAGGGTCCGCCAAGGGGGGCTTTACAAGAAATTTGCGCTCATCAGGGACCTTATAAAAATGGTCAGGTCTCTTGGGAGCAGGAGGCTGAGGATCAGGAGTCTTTCAGGCTGATGCAAAGGCATCCAGGTATGCTGGAATCACAAGAGGGATAGCTGATGGGGATGGTGATTCCATCCTGGAGCAACTCAAAATATCTTTTATGAATTGCTGTCATCTGAGCTGTATCCCATTTAAAGTACTCCCTCATTTTAGTAATAGTTTCTTCAAATGTAATAGCCTCAGGGGGGATGTCTCCCTCAATGGATACCTCATCTGGGGAGTAATAGTCCAAGGGAGAAGCTATTTGAGAAGAGTAGGTAACTGACTCAGAGGAGGAGGAGGATGAGGCTTTTTCCTCCTGGAGAAAGGTAGGAGGTATAGAGGCAGCTGAGGGTGGCCTGTGGCTTAGGACAGGCAATGCGGCTGCTGTGAATGCCGAGAGCCTAAGAGCCATGAAGCCTGCAGCAAGGACTGGGAAAAGGATTAACAGTCAGGTTGTTCCTCAGAAAGAGCAGATAAATGTTTAGTCTTTTGTTTCTTTTTTAAAGGAGTTGAATTGGTAGATGTTGAGGGCCTACTTTCAGGGGTCTGGGCCTGTGGATGAGGTTTCAGATTCATGGATTGCGGATGGACATCTGGTGGAGCCTGGTTCCCCCTCGACCTTGGCCATAGCAGATGATAACCTCAGAGTATGTGCCTAAGTACTTCGAAAGCAGCTTCCTTGAGGGTGGTCGCTGAAGATGCTGGTTCTAGCGGATGTCCCTCAACCCCTATATCGGCGGTTGGCAAAGCATCCAAAGGAGGAGCAGAAGTGGTAGGCCTTGAAACTTTAGCCTTCTTTTTAGGCGGCTCCGCCTCGACAGACGACTCTGGATTCATTTGTAAAGCTAGTCTTTTTAACCTCTGGTTCTCTAGGTATAAATTTAGGGCTGCCAGACGACTGAAGAGAGTTTTGGGAACGAACAACTGGCAGATGCTACAGGTACTATGGTAGTGTTCTATGCTACAGGTAGCATGGTAGTATTCCATGCCTAAACAGGACAGAGTTCATGGGAATCTTTGTGCAGAATTTTGCATCCACACTTACATTGCACCTTCCTAGCAGACATCAGCTAAGAAAACGAGCAACAACCAAAGCTCAAGCAAGAATAATAAAGGATTCCCCAATTGGGATACTTATCTTTATACGTCTTGAAGACAGCAGAGTGAAGTGATCAATCTGATGTTCAGCTGCAGAAGAGAAGTTCTGAGGTCTGTGTGTGCAGATGTCACATTTAAGGCCCCTGGTTTATGGCCATGTGTGTGACGTCCCACACACTAGTGAGCTTTTGCATAGAAGCCAACATTCGGGTCGGCGGAGGATCCCACAGCAAGAATATTTAAACATGATAATAGAAGGACATACTATGTTAAAAGGGGATAGGGGTGTTCTGAAATGTATATTTTAATTAAAACTCTTGAGCAAAAAACGTACAGTTGTGTACACTTGCCATAAATGAAGATGTTAAGAGTGTATTCACTGTTGCAGTCATTGCATTTGGTTAATCTGCTTGCAGGTTGCCCTCATTCAGCCTGATTAACAAAGTCTTGGGGTCCTGCATCGGTTGCTGTCCCTTCTTCCATGACGTCAGGTCGTCAGGGGTATAAAACATGCAGCCGACGCCATTACATCTGTTTTTCTTGCCCCAGATGTCAGGTGTCCCCCAAATGGGGAGCAAAAAAAAAAAAAAAAAAAAATATATATATATATATATATGTAGAATAAAAAACACAAAACATATACCTCCAAACAAAAGCAAACACACCAAGAAGGCTTTTAAAGATAGTAACAGAAATGAGAGATATAGTTTGAGAAAAAAACAGGGGGCTGGAGGGAGTGTAACCAGGACTGCAACACTGAATACACTCGAACATCTACATTTATGGTAAGTGTACACAACTGTACTATGTTCTTCGTGTTTCACTGTTGCAGTCATTACATTTGGGTAGAATCCCAAAGCTATGATTGGGAGGATGGATTTATACAGCATTAGGAGCAGCTATACGGCCCTGCAGGACAGCAGTGGCAAAGCCTGCTCTGGATTTAGAGAAGAGAGGTAAATGGTAATGTTTGAACGTATGAACTGAGCTCCAGGTGGCAGCTTCTAGAATGTCTCTGGTGGGAACCCCTCTGAGAAAAGCTGCAGAAGTAGATGCAACCCTGGTGGAATGAGATCTGATCCCCTTGGGGACAGGTTTACCATGGTGCATATAGCAGAAATTAATACAATGGCTTCTCCATTTGGAAACAGTCTGCTTTGAAATAGCCTTCCCTCTGTCCCTGCAGCAAATGCCACTAGTAATTGTTCAGATTTTCTTAAGAGATTTTGTCCTGTTTAAGTAGAATCTTAGTTGTGTGTGTACATCCAATGAATGCAAAATCCGCTCACCCTTGTTCTGTGGATTTGGGAAGAAAGTTGGCAAGTGAATGGCCCACACTAGATACCACTTTAGGCATAAAGGATGGACTGGTCCTGGGAGCCACCCCGTCTGGGTAAAAAATAAATAATGAAAGGCTCCACTGCCCTAAGAGCCTGTAGTTCAGAAATCCTTCTAGCTGAAGTGACTGCTAAAAGAAAAGCTGTTTTCCAAGAGAGAAATTTTAGGTCTGCAGGAGCAGCTGGCTCAAAAGGAGGTAGAGTAAGTTTTTCCAAAACAAAACTGAGGTCCCATACATGAGTTGGTGCTCTCCTGGGAGGGCTTAAATTTTTGGCCCCTCTGATGTACTGCTTTAGCAGAGGATGAGTAAAAGAGGGTAGGCTCTGTGTTGTAATGAGCTGAAACTGCAGAGGCATGGATTTTTATGGAAGAAAAAGATAGGCCCTTGTGAAGCGTTCTCAGTTAAGTATTGCAGAATCTGAGGAATATTGGGCATTGCTGTGCGTATTCCTTGTGCTTGGTTCCAGGCACAGAATCTTTTCCATTTATCAGCATAATATTTTCTAGTACTAGGCCTTCTAGCCTCCAAAATGACAACCATCACAGGTTTGTTGAGAGATGTAACTGGCGAAATTAGTTGATTAACCATGCTGCAAGATTCAGAGTTTGGAGCAGAGTTTGCAGAATTTGATAGTTCTGCTGAGACAGTAGGTAAGGTGTCTGGGGCAGGTACCACGGAGGAAGGTGCGCCATATTGCGTAGGAGCGCGTACCAGTGTTGGCGAGGCCAGTCTGGAGCAATCAGAATTATTTTTGTTTTTTCCTGTTGGACTTTAAGACAGACCTTGGAGAGCAGAGGAAGACGGGGAAAGGCACAGACGGATAGGTTTTTCCAACTGAAGGATAGAGCATCCACTTTCCAAGCTTTTTTGTGATGAATTCTTGTGCAGAATTTGTCCAACTGATAGTTTTGGGGTGAGGCAAAAAGATCTATGTCTGGGCTCCCCCATTTGCATGTCAACATTCTGAAGATTTGTGGATCCAGTTTCCATTCGTGTGGGTCCATAAGATTTCTGCTTAGTTCATCTGCTATACTATTTTGCTTTCCAGGCAGGAATTGAGCTTGTAGATGTATTTGATAAGTCAAGGCCGTGTTCCACAATGCCATGGCTAGTCTGCAAAGGGGGTAGGAATGGGTAACCCCCCTGCTTGTTTATGTACCACATGACTGTGGGGTTGTCTGTCTTTACCAGTAGTTGTCCTGGATGAAGATAGTCCTTGAAGGCTGTCAGAGCATTCTGTACAGCTAGCATATCTTTCTGACTGATATGTAGGCACATTTGATTTGGGCCCCATTGGCCCCGAATGCATCTCCCTGGCAGATGCGCCCCCCGCCCCCAAGCATAATCTGATGAGTCTGTAGTCAGGGTTTGTGCAGCAGGGGGTGGAATGAATAACAGTCCCTTGTTTTGGTGGCAGGCCTCTGCCCACCATAGGAACTCTAGCTGCAGGCAAGGAATAATAGGAATCATTGTTTCCAGGCTGTGACAATGTTGACTCCATAAGCTTTTTAGGTACCACTGAAGTTTCCTCATATGCAGTCTTGCATATGGAATTAGAAGAATGCAGGAGGCCATGAACCCCAAGGCCTGCAGAATTTGTTTTGCAGACAGCTGGGTTTTTGTGGCCACCTGTTAAGTCATCAATTGAATTTGTTTTTCTGGCGTAAGGCAAGTCATCTGGGCCAGTTGTATTCAAGCTTGCACCAAGGAATGTAATTATCTGAGAGGGTACCAGTTGTGATTGCTTTTCGTTTATGGTGTACCCTAGACAAGTTAGAAGCCTTTTTACAAACGTCATATGTTTTAGAAGAGTGTCCAATCATCCAGGTATGGATAAATTTGAATATTTCTTTGCCTGCAAAATGCAATTACTGGTGCCAGGCACTTTGTAAAGACCCAGTGCGCAGTAGATACGTCAAAGGGCAGTGCAGAGAACTGGTAGTGCAAATAGCCTGCTTTGAAGTGGAGGTATCTTCTGCAAGATTCCCTGATTGGGATATGCAGGTAAGCCTCTTTTAAGTCTAGAGTTACCAACCAGGCATCCTTGCCTAGCATAGGTAGTAACTGTTGGAGAGTCAGCATCTTGAATTTTGGAATATCTAGAAATGTATTTAGAATGGATAAGTTCAGAATTGGACATCATGATTTGTCTTTTCTGGATACCAGGAAAAGTCTTGAATAAAAACCCTGTCCCTTTTCCTTTTCTGGTACTGGTTGAATAGCCCCCATACTCATGAGGGATGGGCCTCTGCCCACTGATTTGGAGGCAGATCTCACCATCCTTTTGGGACTGGCAACATGTGGAAATGAAATCTGTATCCCTGGGATACTATATTTAAAATCCATTTGTTCTGGGTAATCAGTTGCCAGTTTCGTGCATGAAGTGCCAGTCATCTAACCCCCCCCCCCCCCCAAAGGGGCGGCCAAAAGATAAGTGCTTGGTGATTGCAGTGGAAAGTCATTAAGACTGTTTACCGTAGGAAGGTGCCTTGTTACTTCCAGATTTGGAGGTGGAGGCACGCCTTTGCTTTGTTCTATAAGTTCCTTGTGACTGAAACCTGGAGCCTTTGGAATGTCTGGGTTTGACCTGAGCAGCTCTAGTGGATACTGGAAAGGACCAGTTCTTAGTAGACCAGTGCCTACTGAACCTAAGTGGCTGCACTCATAGGAAATCTTTCACAGTTTGCATAGATTTAGCTTTACCTTCCATCTTTTTCAAAACGTCTTCAGCCTTATTACCAAATGGAGTGTCCTGTTGTAAAGGAGCATCCAACAATTTTGCTTTAACATGGTCAGACAGATTTTGCTCCTTGAGCCAAGCATGCCTTCTTATCACAGATCCAGTTACAGCAGCTCTACAAAAGGCCTCCAAGGAATCAAAACCACATTGCAAAGTATGTTTTGCAACTTGTTCAGCTGAATGCAATAAATCCTGCAACTCTATTTTCCACAGTCAGAAATCATCATTTTCCGTTTAAGTAAACTCATGACATACTGTTGATATTTAAGCATATGAAATTGACAGTTTAAAGCCCTGACTGTCAAGGTTGCAGACGTGTAAATCTTCTTACCCCATCTATCCAGTGCCCTGGAATCTCTATCAGAAGGGGTAGGATTTTTAGCAGTAGAAGCCTTAATGCCCTTGGGACCATGAGAAATGGTTTCAGGGTCAGCAGTAGGGTTTTTAAAAAGGAATTTGTGGGAGTCAGGAACCCTGTAATATCTGTCTGGCTTAAGAGGAGCCAGAGGCAGGGAATCATACTGGACTCTGAGAAAACATCATCAACAATGTCTAGAACAGGAGGTACAGCCAAAGTCCTATGCTGAGGAAGGAGGAAATCCCTAAGTCTCTTTTTAGATTCTGAGAAATCCTGGCTCTCCCAGTGAAAGTGTTCCCTTAAGGTATGCAAAGTTTCTCCAAAAGAAAAATCCTCAGGAGGAGAAGCAGAAGGGATGGAATCTTCTGCATCAGTCTCCTCATAAGTGAGAATAGATAATTCCTGATCAGAAGAAATAGAAACCTGATATGAAGATTCATAGTCAGTGCCTTGCCTAGACCTCTTAGCAGGAGGGGGATGGGTACCCCTGATCAAGGTAATTAAATCCTCAGCCATTTTGATCATTTGTTTTTTAGGCATTGGGGCTTGTACATGTGGCCCAAGTGTCAGTTTTGTAGACATACAAGTAGTTTTTGGTCTTAGTTTTGAAGATGGCGTTGGTTTAATATACAAATCTTTAGGCCTGAAAACACCTTCAGAAGCCGGTGCCTGCTCAGCGGCTCCGGACCCATCTAAGGTAGAGACATCCGTGGGTTCAACACAAAGTATCTCGTAGTATACTGGACTCAGAATGGGTCTCAGTAGAGGCCTGCGAATCAAAAGTAGCGGGTATCAGGGGCTGCGAAAGCGCCTCACTGAATACCGGCGACTGGCTTAGGAGAAGCTTCGTCTGTTTTGGACCTTGACGGTCTGTCTTTTGTCTTTTTCTTTGCGTTTTTTAGGTATTCTGGTAGTCGGGATTGCTAACCGACAACATTTGTGGATAGTTAAATCTCGAGCCAAAATATTTAGAAGCAAAAATATAAAGATGTTTAATAGTGCGGTGATAAAATTTAGCACAAAACCGACAGCAAGGCACGTTGTGGTCAGGGCCTAGGCAAGGAATACAGTACAAATAAAAATCCTTATGAGGTATTTGCTTCCCACAAGTAATACAATTATTAACTTTTACTGACATAGGTAAGGAGCAACGGGGTACTTAACTTAGTTGAAGACTTCAGTTCTGAAACTTTTCAGTTCTGAAACTTGAAAATGAAAATTTCAGGAGTTGGCCGACCGGCATTTGCGAACTGCTTCTGCTTTGGGCACCACGCGGCAAGAAAGACTGATGTAATGATGTCAGCTGCACGTTTTATACCCCTGACATCATGGAAGAAGGGACAGCAACCGACGCAGGACCCAAGACTTTGATAATCTGGCTGACTGAGGGCAACCTGCCAGCAGATTACCCAAATGTAATGACTGCAACAGTGAAACACGAAGAACATCTAAGTTTTTAAAACTGTGACAAGTTCAAATGGAGACCAGAAAGAACTGTATAAATGATGCAGTGTTTGTATGCCTGTTATCACAAAAGTTGGAAAATCACATTGAAAAAACTAATGTACAAGTGAGAACAGCTTTTCATCTCAACGGCTACTCTATTCCATATTACCTTGGATCAATGGCCGTATAGGTACCGACAAAGGAAAGAGTACTGAATTATATTAGGAAATGAAGAATGCAAACAGCAATGCTGCAGATAACATATTTGTAAAGTGAGCAAATGAATTTGGCAAAGAAAGGACTTCAGAAAGGATACTGAGCACAATATCATGGACAAAGAAAATGGAGATTAATTACGCTAAATGCTAGAGGATGCTCCAATAGTGAGAGGAGAGAGAAAAAAAAACAAACAATGATAGATCTGTGGTAGGGCTAGTGGCAACGTAGGAGGATTATGCTGGAATTCCACAAAAGCTATTAGTCAACTTAAGAACATTTTGGAAAGAATAATCGGCTTTTGGCAGGGATTACAATTTGTAGATTGGGAATGGAACTTTATTTCCAGTAGTAAGGCTGTATCATGATGACATACAAGGGAGAAAATAACAAGAAGGCAGATATCTGAAGAAATTTATGAAAATATTTGGTATGGAAAGTGTGAATTCAGTAGTAGGAACTCTGACAATTTACATATTCCCAATGTACAATAACTGGGCTAGACTAGGTAGAAATTATATTTCACAGGAACATGTGCATTTAACTGAAAGCTTCAATGCATACAATTTCAGATCAAGTACCAAAAAAAAAAAAAAAAAAAAAACTAACAAAAGTAAAGGGTAATGAAGTGAAAATGTGATGCTGGCACTTCGTCTACCTGTTTAAAGAGAGAAGAATTTAAAGAATAGGTAGTGGAAATTATTCAAGTTATTGAGGAAGACAGAATTGTTTCAGAAGTTATATTTAGTAAGTGGGATAAAGTGAAAATTGAGTTTAAAAATAGGTTAGTAATAAAACAGAAAGAAATATGGATAAGTAGTAATAAGAGGGTCTGACAAAGGTTAAAATACTGCAGACCAAGTAGTAGACCAAATGCAGAGTGCTAAAGAAAAAGTGAGTATTAGGATAATATAACTTTAGAAAGACTGATGTTAAGCAACTACTTTTAGTTAGCTCCAGAGCACAAAAACATTTAGCACAATGACTTGGGCAACAGGAAGCAGAAAGGGCTACCATCAAACTTAGGGAACCCATAAAAAGAAAAGAAATAACCAGAGATCCTATAGACATATTTCAGAAATGTTATAAAACATTTGTATAAAGCAGAGAAATGTGGAAATTCATAAATATTTCCATTTGCCCTTTTTCTTGAAGACTTATTTATGCCAAGGTTACAGATAGATGAGGCTCAACAACTAACACCTAAGACTGGAGGAAACGAGACAGAAATAGAAATGGTGATATGCAATCAACCCTCTGTAAAGTCTCCAGGAACACAGTATTCTTGTGGAAGTCTGTAGGCAAGGAGGAAAGAAATTGATAAAAATCTAGAAACTATTTAACAGTATTTTAAAAGATGGGGAAGCACCAAATGTTGGAAGAAAGTTGTGGTGGCTGTATTACCTAAAGCTGGTAAAGATGTATCATACCCAGCTTCATACAAACCCATTTCAGTTATAAAAGTGTTCATGTCTATGCTAGCTAAAAGAATGGCAAATTGTTGCCAAAATCAATACATATGGATCAATTTGGTTTTGTTGAGGGGAGGCAAACATTTGACAACATTAATAGTGATCCAGAGGGAAGCAGAATGTAAGAAAATAACACTGTTGTTGGTGGGTCTTGATGTAACAAAAAGAGTACGCTGAAATTTTATGAGTAGGGCAATGGACTTGTTTGCATTCCCTGAAACAAAGTTAATTAGGAGGATGTCTGAAGGATTGGACAAAAGAATTAAAGTGGGATGGTTACTCTTGAGAGGAACCAGGGAGGGCTGTCACCTTTCTTTACTTTCTTTATTTGCTTTATATATAGAGCCCCTGGCAAAGAAAATAAGGCAGTCAAAATGCAGGGATACAATTGGTATAGTAATCCTGAAAAGTTGACTTCACTTGCAGATATTTTGTACCCGACAAATCCAGAAAAGGACACCTCAGCATTGTGGAACACAGAGTTTCCTGTCTTTTCGGGATATAAAATTAATGAAGATAAGAAAAGTTATGGCCATAAGTTATGTACTCACACAATATCAACAATATCCATATTTATGGGGCATAATAAGATGAAGTAGTAAGGAGTACAGATTACAAAGTTTCTGTTATGGCAGCTAAGGATATGTGGGAAGAGACCAATCTAAAATGTATAAAAAACTGAGAAACTGGAAGCTCTTGTTTATGGATAGTAAGACACAAGCAGCAAAAATGTTTAGTCGCTATAGTTTTACATATGGGTCGGGCATATTTTTATCAACCAGAATAGAAGCTGTGGACAATAATAAAAAGTAGAATTTATCTGTGGCAGAGAAAAAGGGCAAGGGTCAAGCTGGATAAAATTATCCTTCCAATTCCATGAGGTAGATTAATTACCTGATCTGAAGGGATTTTAGAGCTATACATTTAAGTCTCGTACACAATGTGAGGAGGATACAATTCAAAATAGAAAGGTATAACTTATGAAACAGGGGCGAGGGAGAGTTCAATAAAGAGAAAGGAAAGTTGTGTAAAATCTTACCATAACCATAGATGTCCTTCTCTTCCATGTTGAGGTATACCCTTCTTCCCATCAGCTTTTTCGGCCAGGTTTCCAAAGCTTTTCCAGCCCCTGTTGGTGCGGACATCTGACGTGTTGGCTGGTACGTGGGCCATAAAAGTGACGTCTGCGCACACACCAGTCCTCACAACCAAGAAGCCTCAGACAGAGCCAGTCCTGATAGCACAGCCTGTGTAGGAGCCGAGGAGAGCATGTGCAAGGAGAACAGGGGGATGGAGGGAGGGAAGAAATACTGCAACATGGAAGAGAAGGACATCTATGGCTATGGTAAGATTTTGCACAACTTTCCTATGTCCTTCTATTCCAATGTTGCAGTATTAACTAGCAGGTGAGTACAAAAACTCACTGCTGGCTGGGTGGTGGCCTGGATGAGGATTCCAGGAACCCATGCAAGATAGCCCTGGCAAATCCCACTCTGGTCCTGAAGATGTGGTCCAGCTTGTAGTGTCTGGTGAAGGTGTGCACAGGATGACCAGGTAGCATCTTCCAGAATGGAGTTAGTATCTAGACCTTTAAAGAGGGCTCCAGGGGAAGCCATGGCCCTTGTGGAATGGGCTCCGATATTGCCTGTTAGCATCTTTCCATGGTGTGAGTAACAAAAGGAGACCACTAGCAATCGAAGAAGAAATGGTTTTCCCACAGCTTTCCCTAGAGCCCTGTGGTGGAAGGAAACAAACAGCTGGTCTGATTTGCATATAGGCTCGGTCTTATGCAAGTAGAAACAAAGTTGTCTGTACATCCAGGGAGTGAAGGACTCTCTCACAGTCTCCCTGAGGATTTGGAAAGAAGGTGAGCAGGTGAATAGCCTGATGTAGGGAGAGGTCGTTAACCACTTTGGTGGTGAAGGAGGGATTAATCCTGAGGGTGACCCTGTCCATATGGACAGGGTGGAGTAGCCACAAGGGCTTGGAGCTCCAAGATCCTCCTGGCTGATGTGAACGCTACTAGCAGTACTGTTTTCCAAGTGCAAAACTACAAGTCAGCCTTGCCAGCTGGTTCAAAGGGTGGCAGACAGCTTTTCCAGCACATAATTAAGATCCCAGGGAGGAGGAGTCTGTTTTCTAGGGGATCTTGAGTGTAAAACACCTTTTAGGAATAGCTTGGCTAGAAGTCTGGAAGCTAGTGGAGACTCCATAGGCAGGCAGGCAGAAATGGCAGACAGGTGTGCTTTTAAGGAGGAGTAAGACAGGTGTGCTTTTAAGGAGGAGTAGGACAAGCCTGTCTATCAGTTCACACAGGTAAGACAATTAGAGGCAGGTCGCTGTCCAGTGGCTCTATTGGTCTTTCCTGACACCAGAGAGAAAACTTTCTCCATTTAGAGAGATAGGATTTCCTTGTGTTTGGTTTCCTGGCCTCCTGAAAGACTGAAAGCACGTCCTCGTTGTACAGGTGTCTGAAGGGAATCAGAATCCTATCAGCCACAGGGAGAGGTGCAGCAGATCTCCACTGTGGGTGGATCTGTGTCCCCTGGTGCTGTGTGAGTAAATCCACTGAGGGGTATCTTGTGGTGACTGCCCTTGGAGAGATGAAGAAGTAGGGGGGAATCAGTGCTGCCTTGGCCAAAAGGGGGTCAGCAACAAGATTTTTGGTGAGCCCTGCTGAAAAATAAGTTATGTCTTACCATAACATTCCATCAGTGTTGTAGATCTTTATTCTTTCATTACTGTTAGGACTTCGGTTCCATCCGCGGAACAGACACGGCCGTTACCAAGCTCACGCCAGCCAAAAACTCTCTGCTAACGCCTTCCCACAATGTCCCTCTCATAGTCTCTTCAAATCGAGTTTGCCCGCCATTATAGTATAGAAGTAATAATAGTGATAGTTCAAGGCAAATGGTCCACTCAAAGACAAAATGACCACGTCAACATCAAGGAAATGAAGGCATTGCTATTAGCTCTTCTAACATTTAAACCTACTCTCCTGCCAGGAACACTGAAAGTAATTACAGACAATACGACTGTCCTGTGGAACATCAAACAGCAAGGGGACAAGGTCCTATCCCCTATGCAGCCTGCCCATCCAGATTTGGAACTTAGCATCTTCCCTCCGGGTCCACCTAGGAGCAATGTATATGCCCTCAACAGAGTGTGTTATGGCAGACTAAACACAGCAGAACCTCAGCTCCCTCTCACGAATGGATGCTTCAGAGAGGTTTTCCTGGACCTGACACACAGGTGGGGTATTCCACATGCAGATCTCTTTGCCTCCCCCCAGGACAAGCAGATGCCCAGCTTCTGCACAAGGGATCCACATCCACAAGCATGCAAAGTGGACGTATTCTCCTTTTCTTGGGAGGGAATGTACCTTAACGCCTTTCCTCCTTTCACACTAATTAAGTAAGTTCTTCTGAAAATTCAGAAGGACAAACCCAAAATGCTTCTGGTGACCCCGTTTTGGCCAAGACAGCACTGATTCCCCCCTCCTACACTTACTAGCCAAGGACAATCACCACAGGTTACCCCAGTGACTAGACCTGCTCACACAGGACGAGGGATCCCCAACTCCACCCAAAGGTGAACAACCTAAAATTGACCTTATGGGTGACAGGGTTCTAATCCCTTACAGACACCTATATTCAGAGGACGTACTAATGTTCTGCAGGAGGCCAGAAAACCTAGTACCAGGAGAAACTATGACCAGGACAGTACAGTTGTGTACACTTACCATAAATGTAGATGTTCGAGTGTATGCACTGTTGCAGTCATCACATTTGGGTTATCTGCTTGCAGTAGCCCTCAGTCGACCTGATTAACAAAGTCTTGGGTTCTGTGTAGGTTGCTGTCTCTTCTTCCATGACGTCAGGTCGTCAGGGGTATAAAACATGCAGCCGACGTCATTCCATCAGTTTTTCTTGCCCCAGATGTCAGGTGCCCCCTAACTGGAAGCAATTAAATCTATAAATATACAAGGTTATACCTCCAACAAAAAAGCAAATACACCAAAAAGCTTTTAAGCATAGTAAAGGAGAGTAGAGGTATAGCCAAAAGAAGTAAGGGGGCTGGAGGGAGGGTAACCAGGACTACAACAGTGAATACACTCTAACATTTACATTTATGGTAAGTGTACACAACTGTACTATGTTCTTCGTGTTTCACTGCTGCAGTCATCACAGTTGGGTAGATTCCAAAGCTAAGGATGGGAGGAGGAATTTAGATAGCATTAGGACCAGCTATAAGGCCTTGCAAGACTGCAGTGGCAAAGCCAGCTCTGAAGTTAGAGAAAATTGGCAGATGGTAATGCTTGGTGAAAGTATGTACAGAACTCCAGGTAGCAGCTTCTAGGATGTCCCTGGTAAGGACGTCCCTGAGAAAGGCTGTAGAGGTAGATGCAGCCCTGGTTGAGTAGGGTTTGATCCACAGTGGGATAGGTTTTCCATGGTGTTTATAGCAAAAATGAATGCAATGGCCTACCCATTTAGAAATGGTTTGCTTTGAAACAGCCTTCCCATCTGCCCCTGCAGCAAATGCCACCAGCAGCTGTTCAGATTTCCTTTGAGGTTTAGTCCTGTTCAAATAGAATCTAAGTTGTCTGTGCACATCTAAGGAGTATAATATCCGTTCCCCTTTGTTCTGTGGATTAGGAAAGAAGGTTGGCAAATGAATGGACTGATTAAGGGCCACACTGGATACCACCTTGGGCATGAAAGAGGGATTGGTCCTGAGGGACACCCTGTCCACATGAAAGATGAAAGGTTCCACTGCTATAAGGGCCTGTAATTCAGATACCCTTCTTGCTGAAGTGATTGCTAAAAGGAAAGCTGTTTTCCAAGAAAGGAATTTTAAATTCATACTCTGGAATAAGCTATCTATATCAAACAAAGCTCCTCATAGCACTCCAAGAAAAATCTTGATGATTGGATGGGAAATAGGAAATTCACCCCGGGGATCACTTCTGTGGCTCTGCTCAATAGTGGCATAGGAAAATAATTTTCTTGGGTGGCAAAAGCCAGGGTACCTGTTTGGCTGGGCTTGTATAGGCCCTAGGGCTGATAGCCTAGTACCTATCTATGAATCTGCAGTAGCAGCTGACTCGAAAGGAGGAAGAGTGAGTTTCAAAATACAAAGTTAAGGTCCCAGGCTGGAGATGCAGCTCTCCTGGGTGGTCTTAAATTTTTGGCCCCACTGAGGAACTGCTTGAGCAGTGGATGAGAGAAGAGGGTAGGTTCTGTGTTATAATGAGCTGAAATGGCTGAGGCGTGAATTTTGATGGAGGTGAAAGACAGGCCCCTTGTAAAGCATCTCTGTTAAGCATTGTAAAATCTGAGGTAAATTGGGCACTGCTGTGCTCATCCCTTGAGATTGGTTCCAGGTACAGAATCTTTTCCATTTTTCAGCATAAGATTTTCTAGTACCAGGCCTACTTGCCTCTAAAATGATATCCATCACTAGTTTACTGAGGAATGGTAAAGGAGAGATTAGGTAATTAGCCAGGCAGCTAGATTCAGTGTTTGAAGCGGAGGGTGCAGAATCTGGTTCTCCTGCTGAGACAACAGGGTAAGAGTCTGAGGCAGGTGCCATGGGGCCAACAGTGACACACTGCGCAAGAGGGGGTACACCAGTGTTGGCGTGGCCAGTCTGGTACAATCAAAATCGTCTTTGGTTTGTCTTGTTTGATTTTTGTAGTACTTTGGAGAGCAGAGGAGAAAAGGCATAAACTGACAGGTTTTTCCAGCTGAAGGACAGAGCACTCACTTTCCAAGCTTGTTTGTGGGGAGTCCTTGTGCAAAATGTGTCCAATTGATAGTTCAGGGGAAGGCAAACAGGTCTATATCTGGGCTCCCCCATTTGCTAGTCAACATGTTGAAAATCCTTGGTTCCAGTTTCCACTCGTGTGGGTCCATGAGGTTTCTGCTTGGCCCATCTGCCAGTGTATTTTGTTTTCCTGGCAGGAATTGAGCTTGTAGGTGCACTTGGCAGCTCAAGTCTGTGTTCCACAATGACATGGCTAGTCTGCAGAGGGGGTAAGAATGTGTACCCCCCCCTGCTTGTTTATGTACCACATAGTGGGGTTGTCCATCTTTACCATTAATTTTCCTGGAAGAATGTGGTCCTTGAAGGCTGTCAGGGCATTCTGTACAGCTAACATTCCTTTTTGATTGATATGCAGGTGCATTTGACTTGGGTTCCATTTGCCCTGAATGCATATCCCTGCCAGTTGAGCCCCCATGCATAGTCTGAAGAGTCTGTTTGGGTTTGGGCAGCAGGGGGTAGTGTGAATGGTAGTCCCTTGTTTGGGTGGCAGGCCTCTGCCCACCAAAGGAACTCTAGGTGTAGGCAAGGTATGATAGGAATCATTGCTCCTAGATCCTGAGAATGTTGACACCATAGGCTTTTTAGATACCATTGTAGTTTCCTTATATGCAGTGTTGCATATGGAATTAGAAGAATGCAGGAGGCCATGAACCCCAAGGCTTGTAGTATTTGCCTTGCAGATAGAGTTTTTGTGGCCACTTGGTTGAAGTAGGTTGCCAAATGAATTTGTTTCTCTGGCGTGAGGAAAGCCATCTGGGAAGTTGTATTCAAGCTTGCTCCCAGGAATACAATTTGTTGACAGGGTACCAGGTGTGATTTCTTTTCATTTATGGTGTACCCCAGACAAGTTACCATCCTTTGTACAAAGGCCAGATGATTCAAAAGTATGTCCTGGCTTTCTGCCTGAATTAGCCAATCGTCCAGGTATGGGAATATTTGAATATTTCTTTGCCTGCAAAATGCAATGACTGGAGCTAGGCACTTTGTGAATACCTTGGGCACAGTAGATAAGGCAAAGGGCAGTGCAGAGAACTGATAGTGCGTGTAGCCTGCTTTGAAGCGTAGGTATCTTCTGCAAGATTCCCTGATTGGGATGTGCAGGTATGCTTCCTTTAAATCTAGTGTTGCCAACCAGGCACCTTTGACTAGCAAAGGAAGCAACTGAAGAGTCAGCATCTTGAATTTTGGAATCACCAAAAAGGTGTTTAGAGTAGAGAGGTCCAGGGTAGGATGCAATGAATTGTCTTTTCTGGGTACCAGGAAAAGTTTCGAGTAGAAACCTTGTCCCTTTTCCTCTGGTACCAAATGAATAGCCCCTGTTGTAAAGTGAAATCTGTATCCTTGGGACACTATATTTCAAACCCATTTGTCCAGGGTAATAAGTTCCCAGTTCTTTGCATGAAGAGCAATCTTTCCCCCAAAGGGGCGGTCAGTTGAGAAGTGCTTGGAAGTTTTAAAAAGAAGTCATTTAGACAGTTTACCATAGTGGGGAGTTTTATTACTCCCAGATTTGGAAGTGTAGACCCCCCACTGCTTAGTCCAGTGCGTCCCCTGGGACTGAAGAATGGGTGCTCTGATGGATCTGGGTTTAGACTGAGAAGGTCTGGAAGAGGCAGGAAAGGACCAATTCTTGGAAGGCTAATGCCTACGAAACCTTGGAGGTTGTACTTGTAAGAAATCTTTAACAGTATGCATAGATTCAGCATTTTCCTTCATCTTTTTAAGAACTACTTCTGCCTTGTTGCCAAACAGGCAGCCCTGATTTAGGGGAGCATCCAGTAATTTTGCTTTAACATGACCTGGCAAGGATTGCTCCTTAAGTCAAGCATGCCTTCTAAGTACAGACCCAGTTACAGCAGCACTGCAAGATGCCTCTAGTGAATCAAAACCACACTGCAAAGTATGTTTTCCAACCTGTTCAGCTGAATGCAGTAAATCCTTATTTTCAGCACAATCAGGAATCAACATCATTTTCTGTTTAAGCAATCCAATAATATGCTGTTGATGAAAGTGGCAGTTTAAGGCCCTAATGGCCAAAGTTGCAGAAGTCTATACCTTTTTATCCCATCTATCCAGTGCCCTGGAGTCTCTATCAGAGGGGGTAAGATTTTTGGCAGTAGTAACTTTAATGCCCTTGGGTCCCTGTGAAATTGTCTCAGGATCCGCAGTAGGATTTTTGAATAGAGTTCCTCAGCATCAGAATCCTCATAGGTAGATAAGGGTAAATCCTGGTCATCAGAGGAAACAGAAAATTCATAATCCTGGTCAGAAGTATCATAAGCAAACTCAGCCCTAGGTCTCTTAGAGGGGGAAGGTAGGCTTCCCCTGATTAAAGTAATATGGTCTTCAGCCATTCTCATTTGTTTTTTAGGCATAGAGGCCTGACCATGCGGTCTGGGCATCAGTTTTCTACGCATAGTTTGAGTTTTAGGCCTTGAAGAAGAAGATGGCGTTGGTTTAATACGCTAGTAAGTAGGCCTGAATACACCCTCAGAAGCCCGTGCCTGCACAGTGGCTCTGGACCCATCCAAGGTAGAGACATCCGCAGGTTCCACTCCGAATGGGTCTCAGTAGAGGCCTGCGAATCTGAAGTAGCGGGTATCAGGGGCTGCAAAAGCACCTCATTGAGTACCGACGAACTGGCGACTGACTTAGGAGAAGCGTCGTCGGCAGCTTTGGACCTAGGCGGCCTGTCTCTGTCTTTACCGTTGCGTTTTTTTTTTCAGAATGTCGGTAATTGGATGGCTAACCCAAGACATATCAGGATAACTGAACCAAGCACCACAATATTTAGAAGCGAAAATATACCGACAACGGATATTTTGTGGTTTAAATAAGGCACATAAATGACAGCGAGGTATGTCGTGGTCAGGGCCTAGGAAAGGAATACAGTACGAATGAAAATCTTTGAGGTATTTGCTTTCCACAAGAAATGCAATTTATTTTTACTGACATTGGTTTAGAGCAAGAAAAAGTTTCCCCAACGGGATACTTAGCTTTTAGTTGAAGACTTCGGTTCTGAAACACGAAAATGAAAATTTCAGGAGTCGGCCGACCGGCACTTGCAAACTGCTTCTGCTTCGGGCACCGCATGGCAAGAAAGACTGATGTAATGGTGTCGGTTGCATGTTTTATACCCCTGATGACTCGATGTCACAGAAGAACAGACAGCAACCAACGCAGGACCCAAGACATTGTTAGGCAGGCCGACAGAGGGCTACTGCAAGCAGATAACCCAAATGTGATGACTGCAACAGTGAAACAAGAAGAACATCCTCTTATTACTCCGATACCAATGGTACTATCTCCCTATTTGTGTGAGCTACTCCACTCAGGACTAACTTACTCTTCAAAGTCCACTTCTCTGCCATTTCTGCCTGTCTGCCCATATCACCCTCTCTGGCATCCAGACTGGAAGTCAAGCTTTTTCTGAAATGAATTCTCCACATCAAACCCCCAAGGAGACCTATTCCCCCTCCTTGGGACCTCAATTTCATATTAGAAAAACTGACTTACCTCCTTTTGAACCAGCTCAGTTTCCTGAAACTATGCACCCTGAAAACAGTTCTGCTAGTGGCCTTTACCTCCGCCAGGAGGGTTTCAGAGAAACAAGCCCTTATGGCCACCTCTCCTTAACTTGTTTTCCACAAAGACAGAGTTGCTCTCAGGACCAACCCTTCCTTCATGCCCAAGGTAGATAATGAACTTTCATTAAATCAAACCATTAACCTACTAGTTTTCTACCCTCATCCACAAAACTCCTCAAAGAGGACTCTACATTCCCTGGATGTACACAGGTAACTCTGGTACTACTTGGACAAAACTAAATCTATTAGGAAAGCTGACCACTTATTCATTTCCTTCTAACCCAGAGCCCTAGGGAAGGCTGTCTCCAAACAGACCATTTTCGTCATAGATCTCTAAATCCATTTCTTTGTGCTACTCCATCATGGGAAATCCTTGCAAGGTTAACAAAAAGCAGAAGCCAGCAACTGTGAGCTGTATGAACTAATTTAATTAGTTAAAAAATAAAAACCACAAAGATAACAGACCGGTTTCAGCTATGGTGTTAACCTAGCCTTCATCAGTGTAAATACTCATATAACATCTTGAGGTTCTTTTTACACACTGACATAATTAGTCACAAAGTTTCATTGGTGAGCTCATGAATATTCATTAGTACACAAAATCATAAATATTCATTAAGACCAGGCTGGAAAAGTCCACCCAACTTAACAACTCATTTATTTTCTTTTATATTTAGTTTGCTGTGGCAACCAGACTTATTAGATCTGTCACCTATTATTTTATCAATGATGGTAAAATGAAATCTTGCTGTGGTATGTTTAAGAGTGTGTTTATACAAGGCGTTACTCATTCTTTTACATTTAACATCACTAAGGTGTTCAGAAATACGTAACTTGAGAGGTCTAGATGTTTGTCCTATGTAAAATGCTGGACAACTGCAAGAGGCCATATAGATAAATCCAATCCGCGCTGCAATTTGCAAAAAACCTGATGTCATATATAGTACTGCAATTACTACTGGAGAATTGTTTGGTTTTTAACACGTTTACAATGGCTGCAATGACCACATGGCATGCAGCCCATAAGTTTATCTCCAGAAATTAAGGTTTGGATCATATTCTGGTTAGTAGCCTCATGGTGATGTTTGTAGTGACTGAAATGAGATCCAAGATTCCCCCCCCCCCTTCTAAATGAAAACATGCAGGTCTCGGATAAATGTTGTGACAAAACATTGTCAGCTAGGAGGATGTTCCAATGTCGTCTGATGGCATCAATGACTCCATCTGTATTTCTGCCGTATGTAATAATGAATCGTAGATTGCGGTTTGTGTTCTGTGACTTATGTTTATACTTAAGGTGGTCTTCCCTGTCCAAATTTGCAGCATAATTGCTTGCTGTATGTACATAACCCATACTGTAGCCCCTTTCTTGAAACCTATTCGACAAATCTTTGCGAAAAACCTGAAAGGTATTGTCTTCTGAGCAAATATGTCTCATCCTAATAAACTGAGACTTGGGGATGTTTTTAGTGATATGTGTTGGATGAAAGCTGGATACGTGGAGTAAGGTGTTATATTCTGGGTATTTTCTGAATACTTCTGTGCAGAGGGTGTTATCCTTATTCCTTGTTACCAGCATATCCAAATATGTGGGTCTTGTGTTGGTCATAGTTGATGGTAAATTGTAAACCCCATTTATTGTCATTGAGATACTTAACAAATTCCATCAGGTATTCCACATCAAACCTCCACACCATCCAGCAATCATCCAGATATCTACGCCAAATATCAATTTCCATTTGATAAATGTTGTGTGTAACAACATAAATGATTTGTTCTTCTATGTATGCCATATATAGATCTGCATATATGGGGCAAATGATGCGCCCATTGCAGTACCCCGTATTTGGAGAGAACTGTTTTCCATAGAAGAAAACATTTTTGGAAAAAAACATGTTCAGTTAGGCATATAAGAAAAGTGTTAAAGCCAGGTTTATATAGCTCTGATTTGTATAGCCAATATTCTACTGCATATAGCCCTGCCCAATGTGGTATGTTGGTGTATAGTGCACTAACATCAAAGATGCATAACAACCTCTTCTTCAATTTGCATGTCATTTATGATACCTAAAAATTCAGTGGTATCCTGAATTCTAGATCTTACCCATCTCAATAATGGTTTGAGGTGTTTGGTTAGAAATTCAGATAATGGTTCAGTTAGGGAGCCATTACCTGCCACAATCGGTCTGCCTGGGGGATGCAATGGATCTTTGTGAATTTTGGGCAGAAAATAGATGTACTGGCTGTTGGGATCAGATATAGTAAGATTATTTTTGGTGTTTTGTGTAATGATGCCATTTTCTACTGCTGAATCCAAAAACGTATCTATTTGATATTTAAACACAGATGTTGGACCAAGAGGCATTTTGGTAGAGTATCTGGCATCTTCCATCTGTCTCTGAGCCACAGCATCATATTGGGTCCAATTCATGACTACCACAGCACCACCTTTGTCTGCAGAGATGACCACATTTTTGCTATTGGTAAGTTCCTGTAAGGTTGACATATCTGTCTTTGAGACTGTTAGATTTGGAGTGAGTCATACCCGAAAGTAAAATGTAGATATTTGAGAACACTATTTTGGAAAAGACTCGCACAAGAATGCATGGGTGGAACAAAGGTGGATTTGTGGTATTCGAAATGATCAACAGTGACATCATATTTTTTGTCATGAAAATACAGTTTTAAATTAAGCAATCTGCAAAATGCTGTCACATCTTGTGCAAATGTGTCTTCAGGAACAAAAAAACCCGATATAAAAGAAAGACCTTTATTTAGCAAAGCAGTTTGTGAGTCAGACAATGTTACATCAGAAATACTGAGTACATTTGTTCTAGCAAACTTTATTTGTTTACTGAATCAAATTCACTGGCCTGTCCAACAATATAAAACAAATGCAGCCCCTCACGAGCTGTAACAGTCCCAGTAAAATAAAGATGCACTGGCACACTTTAGCGTTGAATAATAAAATTCCTTCTTTAATACGAACTGTTAAAACAAAATAGCTTCACAAACTGGTTGAGCGCTTTCATCTACTCCTGTAGATTTCCTCAGAACCATTTGAAAGTGCTTAATTACATATTATATAGTCTCCTTTCTCCAATAGCATCATCGCATTAATTAGTTGAAAACAATTGACTAACCATGTAAAGCTGTTTAAAGTGCACAGTGCTAGATTCCCTCAAAACTGTTCCTTCCCTCTAGTAACTTATTTTTTAAAATCCTTGTGTATGTCTGTATTGTTTTGAACATACATTCATATTCACATGTCATATGTACATTACATTATAAAATTGTTGACTATTAAAACCTCATAATGCTAAAAACTGTAAAAAATATATAAAAAAAGCTTCAGAGTGAATAGCTGCTTTAACATCACATTTTTGTGTTTTTATGTTGTCATAAACACCTTAATAAGAGAAATATCCTAGATAACACTTTACTTTTTGTCCAACATGGGTTTTATAGATATGGTATCATTAAGCCCTGGGCTTTCTGATGCATTCAATTTTATTTGCCAACGTGTCTCCTTTTCCATTAGTTTTTTCTTTGTGTTCCCTCCCCTTGGATTCTCTAGTATGTGTTCTAGTATACCAAACTCAAACATCTTACATTCATTATGAGCTTCACAATGTCTCCATAATGCATTATTTCCATCTTGTTTTCTTATAACAGTGCTCATAAATTCTATTTTTCAAACACCGTGTGGTCATTCCTACATAATAACTTGGACATGTTTTACATACGTTTTAATTATGTAGGAATGACCACACGGTGTTTGAAAAATAGAATTTATGAGCACTGTTATAAGATAAGAAAACAAGGTGGAAATAATGCATTATGGAGACATTGTGAAGCTCATAATGAATGTAAGATGTTTGAGTTTGGTATACTAGAACACATACTAGAGAATCCAAGGGGAGGGAACACAAAGAAAAAACTAATGGAAAAGGAGACACGTTGGCAAATAAAACTGAATGCATCAGAAAGCCCAGGGCTTAATGATACCATATCTATAAAACCCATGTTGGACAAAAAGTAAAGTGTTATCTAGGATATTTCTTATTAAGGTGTTTATGACAACATAAACACAAAAATGTGATGTTAAAGCAGCTATTCACTCTGAAGCTTTTTTTATATATTTTTTACAGTTTTTAGCTTTATGAGGTTTTAATAGTCAACAATTTTATAATGTAATGTACATATGACATGTGAATATGAATGTATGTTCAAAACAATACAGACATACACAAGGATTTTAAAGATAAGTTACTAGAGGGAAGGAACAGTTTTGAGGGAATCTAGCACTGTGCACTTTAAACAGCTTTACATGGTTAGTCATTAATTGTTTTCAACTAATTAATGTGATGATGCTATTGGAGAAAGGAGACTATATAATATGTAATTAAGCACTTTCAAATGGTTCTGAGGAAATCTACAGGAGTAGATGAAAGCGCTC
Organism: Protopterus annectens; assembly: GCF_019279795.1. Lineage (NCBI taxonomy): Eukaryota > Metazoa > Chordata > Ceratodontiformes > Protopteridae > Protopterus > Protopterus annectens. Next base: position 418,360,506 of record NC_056739.1, read on the forward strand.
AACCAGTTTGTGAAGCTATTTTGTTTTAACAGTTCGTATTAAAGAAGGAATTTTATTATTCAACGCTAAAGTGTGCCAGTGCATCTTTATTTTACTGGGACTGTTACAGCTCGTGAGAAACTTTATTTGTTTGTCAACAGTTCCATTAAGCCCTCCAAACTTCTTATTTTTTCGATGTTTCCTGCCTCCCCTCTTGTAAGGCCTAAAGGGGCCACACTGTTATTACGTTTTGGGATGGGGGAATCTGAGGTTTGCTGCGTCTCCAAATCCGTACCAGAAGAGGAATCACCCCCCGATGAATCAGTATATGTGTATTGCGTTTTCTAAGAATGGACTTGGGACGTTTGCGTTTGGGGGTGGTATTAGTTTTATGATAACCACCTTCAAACCTAACATATCTAGTATGTTGAAAGGGATCTGTTTGGTCCCTTTGAAATTTTTTGAGTTTCCTATCCCTGAGTTGTTGTTCAAAGGTAAGCAAGTCTGAGCTAAGTTTAGACAATTGGGTGGAAAAAAACGGTTGGTCCTTATATTGATAACTATCACATAATTTGCTAACATTAAGGATTTCCCTGTCAAAAGTACATTCATAATATCTAGATAATGTTTCCACAAATTTCATGGAGCAGTTTTGTTGTATTGTTGACCATTCACTGGTTAGTTGTTCATCTAATTCATTTGAATTTTAACTCTAAGCCCTCTGGGAGTTATCCCTTTAGCCATGTACGCTTTGAATAATTTAAGATTCCATACAATGGACCTTAATGTTCTCATGCTTCTATTCAGTTGTCGAAAAAACTTTTCACAGTGTGTTTCGTGATTATCTATGTATTAAAACTATTGTCATTGGGTCGTTCTCCTATCCCAAAAATGCCCAAATCTTCCTCATCAGAAGAGAGCCCAACCAAGATCCGATTTAGATCCATTATGAAAATAAAAAAGGGATATTGGCTACAAGGGTATAAAGGAGCCACACAGACTCAAATGTAGGTCAGAGACAAAAATCAAAGATGAAACTTACTCCAGTTGAATGTTTGATCAAAGTCAAAAGATAGATTCACACTTGTGTATTAGCCAAAGACCAATTTCAAATATAGAGAAAATGAATGCAGTACCACGTACTACAGATTAAAAAGATTGTATGTGGAAACTGGGCAATAACGGCCAGTAAAACTAATCAAATATTGAGTCAAAACCAAATGTTTTGGACTATATGAAGTCTAAGTTGTTAAGAACAGCCCTGACAAGAATACTCATACATAGATCTTGTCGGCTTGCATTGAATAGATCATTAAAATGTTTCTAAACATAACCTCTGACAGTTGGCAAAAACCTTGCCACGTCCAGATCCACTTATAAATGAATAGCAAATGTTAGGACTATAATGGTAACTGCAATATAATTATATCACAATAACCCTTAACAGGTACCAAATTATTTGTAGAGGAATCTGAAGTTGGTTAAATAAACATGTGTAAATCAATAAGATATAGTTGTCTGTAATCTACCAATGAGTCCATCAAAAAGGCTATTGTCTATTTGAATTGGAGTCCTATAGATTGGACAAAAACTGACCTGGGGAAATTTGCTGAAATATATAATATATCACATGTATATGTAACATTCCCTCAACCACTGTAAATTAAACTGATGGAAAGATAGGACCAATATATTTTGTGCAAAATAATAGTGTGTTATATAATCTTATTTAGTGTGACCATACTTATAAGTGGTTTCAATATGTCCAACAAGTCCAAAATGATTCACAAAATTATTATTAGCATCTACAATGTATGTATAAATTCCCAAAGCTGTATCAATATGAGTGACTTAGACATGCTGGCCATATAAGTTGTCAATTAGGGAAATATCTAACTGTAGCCTTACTGTGCTACAGATCCACACTACAAAATATATTAGTGAGACCTAAAAATTTTTGGTAGTAAGAACAACATTGATTTAGACCATGTCAGGCATGCAATTATTATATAAACAATGCAATATTAATTGTTAGCATGAATCTGTATATGAGTCCCAAAGTTGTATTAGCCTGATATCTTTAACAAAATAAGTCCAAAAAATACACACAAACCATTTGCAAAAAATAGTCCAAGGTTGCCTTGTCTGCTTTGCAGGTCCGATAAATCCTAATTCATAGGACAAAGAAATGTAGTGCTTGGTATAAATAGCGGCCTTAGTATGAATAGACTTATTTTATCCAAACATGTAGATGTATTAACGTTATAACAGCTGAGCACACAATCATTTATTTGTCCATTATAGTTCTTAAAACAACCCTCGACCTGATGTACTTGTCGAATCACAAGGTGATAACCCTTCAACCTGCAACGGATGACACAGCTTTCTGTATTGGTGAATCAGATTGCCACACAATCTTAAGTGCTATCAGTACCCAATAGCAATAAAAAATACCAAGAGAAACGGACTTGCTCGACGAAAGTATGATGGCACAAAACCCACAAAAAACGAATGTCCAACTGAATAATACTCAGCAAGGGTTTAATGTAACAAATCCACAAAGCGTAAAAAAGACAGTATAAATTAAGCGCTTTCGTTTGGCTCCTGCCAAACTTTTTCAAAAACAGTTATACATCACTTCCTGTTATTTAAATAGGTTAAATCAGTGATGTAAGCAATTGAGTTCATTCAAAAAATTAAAGAAATAACATGCCTTAAAAACTTTGAGCACTGTGGGACCAATACCTCAAAAGCAATACTTTAACAGTACAAATACTATCTCCGTAAACAATGCGCTGAAATCTGTGCTAAACAATTACTTGTAAGGTTGTCACAAGTCTTTGTGAAATTATGTTAAAAAAATTAAACTTAAATGTCTGTGAGATGTGTAAAAGCGTACATCAAAAGCAGCAGCGTATAATCAGCATATAAAGAAAATGTGCTCACAAATACAAATCCTTATTCAAAAAAGTCCAATTATGTAGAATGTGTGCGTTAATCCAACGAATGTATGTATATAGAAATAAAACGTCCCTTAATGTCAACATACGATGAAATAGTAATGCGATTAAAAATGTAAAGAAAATTATATAGTAATGTACAGTGTGTAGTGAAATTTCATGCGACTAATGTTTAATGAATTATGAATGTAAAGTATTTTGTGTATATAAATATTTTGTATATAAAATTGAATTAACCTCTCGACAATAATAATGCTAGCAAAAGTGCGCTTCTATATAAAAGCACTCACCCCATATTCATGAGGCTTAAAGCCAGCCTCTGAAAAAGTCGTACAATAAAAATAATAATAGTTATTAATTTATTCCATAAATGGTGTTCGAAATATTAATTGTGAAGTATACAGATATGTGTTTGTAAATACATAATACCAACAATCATATAAATGTGTAAATATTTTCTTAGTTAACCCACAACAATGTCTCTAAAAAACAATGACACAATACATTAATAGTAATATCGTAATTGATAAGTGAATAAATTAAATAATGCATTAAATTAGTATTCCTTAAAAGTTTTAATTAATATTCCTTAAAAATTTATCGATGTAAAAATTCGTTTTACTTTTGATGTAATTATAAAAATAAAATCTAGTATTAAATATAAAATGAATAGTTAAATGATTAATTAATTTGTAAGTTAATAAATTTAATAAATATTATATTAAATAACAATAAGAATAAGAAAACCTTACCTAACTAGTGATTTCAATTTTAAAATACTACCAATAGATAAACAATTATTTAAACCTGGCCAATTATTAGCATTCAATCTTAGTTGCCATTCTAGCTCACGTCTTTCTAATAATAATTGCCAGGCCCCACCTCTGATGTCTACCTTCAGGACATCCAATACTACAAATCTAAAGTTGTGCGATATATTTGTACTAATGTGTTTAGCTAAAGCATTTAATTAATTTCCATCTCTTATGGCCCTTATGTGTTCACCTATACGTTCTTTAAGTTTCCTTTCTGTTTTACCTATGTAAAATGAGGTGCAATCATTACATAAGGCACAATACACAACTTTTTCTGTAGAACAGCAAGCTTTGTCCTTTAAACAAATCTTAGTATTGTTTATCTTCAGTTCATTCGTTTCAAATACATAATTACAATATTTGCATCTACCACATCTAAAAGTTTTCCCATGTTTTGTTTTATACGTGTTTTCCAAATGTTTTTTTCAAGTTCATGCCTTTTTTGTACACTATAGATGGAGTGTTAGCAAAAAGAGAATGCAATGTTGTATCCGCCTTAATGAGCTGCCAATTCTTTCTTAAGATGTATGTCTATAGAAGTACTATCAGAATTAAAAGTTGTAATAAAACTCTTAGTAAATGATAACATTCCTGTATTGTTTGGTGTTTCAATGTTGATATGAATCGTTGTAGTGTGATTATTAGTGTCATTGTCAGAATTTACTGCATTTGAACTCAATGTGTTTGATGTAGTTTTTTCTACCTGATTTAATAAGGGTATGAAATGTAAATTATCTCTTTTATAAACTACTTAATTCATAATATTGTATATTAAATTGTCAGGATAACCTCTATTTTTAAACATATCGCACAAATTCAGACATTCAACTATGAAATCATCTCTTTTACTAATCATTCTGGAGGCCCTGACAAATTGGCCTTTTAAAACAGCTCTCTTCTGAGTGTAAGGGTGGCAGCTGTTAAAGTGCAATAAACTATTACTATACGTCTCTTTTCTGTATATTTTTGATTTGAACTCTCCTTTCATAATGTCCTTTTCCAGTAAAACATCTAAGTAAGATATGGAGGTGGAATTAATGGTAACTGTAAAATTTTAAAAAGGTAGTTGTTGAGTTAATATAGTTTAAAAATTCATCTAATTTATCACTATTACCACCCCACAAAATGAATATGTCATCTAAGAAACGTAGAAGTTAAAAAATATTGAATTAAAAACATACGTCTTCTCCCACATGTACATTACTATGTTTGCATAAATGCCTCCACACGGTGAACCCATAGCCACTCCTTCACTTTGCAAGTAAATGTTATTGTTAAAAATTATAAAATTGTTCCTTAAAATAATGTCAATAATTTGATCAAACAAATTAATTCTAGTTTGATCTAGACCCTTTTCATCCAAAAATGAATTAAACCAATCTATGCCAGTATCATGAGGAATAACAGAATATAAATCTTTGACGTCAATAGTGACTAATATATCATTCACATTATATTCAGTAGAACCGATAATGGATAAAAAGTCCCATGAATCTTTCAATAAATGTTTTTCCATGTATATAACTTCTTTAACTTGCTGTCAATAAATTTTGCTATAGGATTTGTGATGGACCCCTGTGCATCCACAATAGGTCTAAAAAGGGGGTTTTCTAAATCTTTATGGATTTTAGGCACCCCAAACATTGTTGGCGTCCTGGGGTGACAGATATTCAAAAAATTAAATTCATGTCAATAAGACCTTCAATAAATAGATCATAGATGATGCTCTAATACGTCTCTAAGCCGTATTTAGTTCATTAAGTGAACTCAACGTATATGTATTACTGTTAAGTATTTTTTCTAATGCATTATTACAGACATAAGTATTGAATATAGTCATCCCGCCCCCCCCCTTGTCTGGTTTAATGAATCTAATATTTTTTGCCTCCTTTAACATATTTAAAGTACTATACTCATTTCTTGACACCGTGTGGAGGCATATATGCAAACATAGTAATGTACATGTGGGAGAAGACGTATGTTTTTAATTCAATATTTTTTAACTTTTGTAAAATTTATCTACGTTTCTTGGATGACATATTCATTTTGTGAGATGGTAATAGTGACAAATTAGATGAATTTTTAAACTATATTAACTCAACAACTACCTTTTTAAAATTTACAGCTACCATTAATTCCACCTCCATATCTTACTTAGATGTTTTACTGGAAAAGGACATTATGAAATGAGAGTTCAAATCAAAAATATACAGAAAAGAGACATAGTAATAGTTTATTGCACTTTAACAGCTGCCACCCTTACACTCAGAAGAGAGCTGTTTTAAAAGGCCAATTTGTTAGGGCCTCCAGAATGATTAGTAAAAGAGATGATTTCATAGTTGAATGTCTGAATTTGTGCGATATGTTTAAAAATAGAGGTTATCCTGACAATTTAATATACAATATTATGAATGAAGTATAAAAGAGATAATTTACATTTCATACCCTTATTAAATCAGGTAGAAAAAACTACATCAAACACATTGAGTTCAAATGCAGTAAATTCTGACAATGACACTAATAATCACACTACAACGATTCATATCGACATTGAAACATCAAACAATACAGGAATGTTATCATTTACTAAGAGTTTTATTACAACTTTTAATTCTGATAGTACTTCTATAGACAACATCTTAAGGAAGAATTGGCAGCTCATTAAGGCGGATACAACATTGCATTCTCTTTTTGCTAACACTCCATCTATAGTGTACAAAAAAGGCATGAACTTGAAAAAACATTTGGAAAACACGTATAAAACAAAACATGGGAAAACTTTTAGATGTGGTAGATGCAAATATTGTAATTATGTATTTGAAACGAATGAACTGAAGATAAACAATACTAAGATTTGTTTAAAGGACAAAGCTTGCTGTTCTACAGAAAAAGTTGTGTATTGTGCCTTATGTAATGATTGCACCTCATTTTACATAGGTAAAACAGAAAGGAAACTTAAAGAACGTATAGGTGAACACATAAGGGCCATAAGAGATGGAAATGAATTAAATGCTTTAGCTAAACACATTAGTACAAATATATTGCACAACTTTAGATTTGTAGTATTGGATGTCCTGAAGGTAGACATCAGAGGTGGGGCCTGGCAATTATTATTAGAAAGACGTGAGCTAGAATGGCAACTAAGATTGAATGCTAATAATTGGCCAGGTTTAAATAATTGTTTATCTATTGGTAGTATTTTAAGATTGAAATCACTAGTCAGGTAAGGTTTTCTTATTCTTATTGTTATTTAATATAATATTTATTAAATTTATTAACTTACAAATTAATTAATTTAACTATTTATTTTATATTTAATACTAGATTTTATTTTTATAATTACATCAAAAGTAAAACGAATTTTACATCGATAAATTTTTAAGGAACATTACTTAAAACTTTTAAGGAATACTAATTTAATGCATTATTTAATTTATTCACTTATCAATTACGATATTACTATTAATGTATTGTCATTAGTTTTTAGAGACATTGTTGTGGGTTAACTAAGAAAATATTTACACATTTATATGATTGTTGGTATTATGCATTTGAGAACACACACACATATATATATATATATATATATATATACACTTCACAATTAATATTTCGAACACCATTTATGGAATAAATTAATAACTATTACTATTACTTTTATTGTACGACTTTTTCAGAGGCTGGCTTTAAGCCTCATGAATATGTGGTGAGCGCTTTTATATATAAGCGCACTTTTGATAGCATTATTATTGTTGAGAGGTTAATTCAATTTTTATATACAAAATATTTATATACACAAAATACTTTACATTCATAATTCATTAAACATTAGTCACATGAAATTTCACTACACACTGTACATTACTATATAATTTTCTTTACATTTTTAATCACATTACTATTTCATCGTATGTTGACATTAAGGGACGTTTTATTTCTATGTACATACATTCATTGGATTAACGCACACATTCTACATAATTGGACTTTTTTGAATAAGGATTTGTATTTGTGAGCACATTTTCTTTATATGCTGATTATAAGCTGCTTCTTTTGATGTACGCTTTTACGGGTACCTATTACTTCACCGACAAGTCAAAACAGCGACACTCACATGTTCGACTCCACATAATCGACGTTTCAGGTAAGCGATCTTCCCCCTCACAGGACCCATGGTAGCACTCGTTTCTGTCTTTTAACGCGTAAGGTTTACGTCATTCTTCAAAATGTACCCTGACAGCGTTGTCCTTACCTTCTTAATAGTGAAACGAGTGCTACCATGGGTCCTGTGAGGGGGAAGATCGCTTACCTGAAACGTCGATGTTATGAAGTGTCGATGATGTGGAGTCGAACATGTGAGTGTCGCTGTTTTGACTTGTCAGTGAAGTAATAGGTACCCGCTTTTACACATCTCACAGACATTTAAGTTTAATTTTTTTAACATATTTTCACAAAGACTTGTGACAACCTTACAAGTAATTGTTTAGCACAGATTTGAGCGCATTGTTTACGGAGATAGTATTTGTACTGTTTGTTAAAGTATTGCTTTTGAGGTATTGGTCCCACAGTGCTCAATGTTTTTAAGGCATGTCATTTCTTTAATTTTTGAATGAACTCAATTGCTTACATCACTGATTTAATCTATTTAAATAACAGGAAGTGATGTATAACTGTTTTTGAAAAAGTTTGGCAGGAGCCAAACGAAAGCGCTTAATTTATACTGTCTTTTTTACGCTTTGTGGATTTGTTACATTAAACCCTTGCTGAGTATTATTCAGTTGGACATTCGTTTTTTGTGGGTTTTGTGCCATCATACTTTCGTCGAGCAAGTCCGTTTCTCTTGGTTTACGTTTGGTTTGCTTATAGCAATAAAAAATACATTGCAAGGCCATGTTAAGCCTCACTCTACCAGGGCACCTGCCTCCTCTACTGCCTTTTTCAAAGGCATTGACTTCACCTCCATTTTAGAAGCAGTCACATGGACCTCGGTACACACCTTGACCAAGCACTACAAGCTGGACATGACCTCTTGAATAAGAGCAGCCCAGATTCATACCTAAAGCTCTGGTAGTCTCCTTACTGTTATGAATACTGAAACATGAGAATAGAAGGACGTAGAATAGCTGTGTAAAAACTTACCATAACCTTAGATGTCATTCTCTTCCATGTTGTAGTATTCAGTCCCAACCACCTATCTCCTGTTTCTTTCCTATCACACAATTGCCTACCTCTGGGGATATAGTCATCATCTTCACCAGTCTCCACTCTCAACACAGCCAACCTACTGTGCCTTGGGTCTGGCCTACATGTAAGCCTAAGGGTCTCCTAGTAGGGCCCACCCCCCTTTAATCCACAGGAGCACTACTATATGTGGCAAAACATTCTGATGAGGGTACATGCAGACGTCACTTTTATACCCAATGTCGGATTATGGCCCTGGGGTAAGGAAGTCACACGTACCCTCCTGCTACAAATACTTTGGTATACTGGCCGGATGGTGGCACTGCAGGCAGCAACCTCCCTACTGTTATGAATACTGCAACATGAGAAAAGGACATCTAAGGTTATGGTAAGTTCTTACACAACTCTTCTTTCTAAACACACTATCCCTGCAGAAAATAAGAGGCTGATCCACCATAAAACATTACAATTCAGATACTGATCTCTCTTAACCCCTGCAAGAACAGTAACTGTTTTCCACATTAACAACCTCAAATCATTCAGAATAGCAGGCTCAAATGATGTACACATTAAATTTTGTGTTTAAAAAAACTACGCTCCCAAGCAGGGATCACCAGTTTTCTAGCCGGTTTTACATTTAACACCCCTTTCAAAGACATTTTTACAAACGACTGCATTGCAAGAGGGTGGTCTAAGGGCAAACATACAAACCTTAATTGAGGAGTAAGGCAGGCCAGAGGATAGTTAACTCACACAAATGCACAACTAGAGAAGTACTAGCTCGGAATGAGGACATGTTTCTTTTCTTGGTACCAATGGGAAAACAATTTTCTAATATAGGACTTTCTAGTAGTATGCTTTCTTACCTCCCGTAATACATGCTGCACATGCTCAGAAAAAGGTATCAAAATTATATCATCCAGGCAGTTAGCTGCAGCTGTTTATATGTGCAGTCACTTAAGCAAAGCCATACACACAGAACAATAGTCACAAACCAAAATCACTCAAGCATACAAATGATGAATCAGGAATAAAGAACATACACAAGGAGACACTTCTAATGCAGAGGCCCTCAAAAGTAATGCCAGCATGGAATGGCAAACATAGATCACAGTCTACATTTACAACATGACACACCCACCAAACCAGACAGTTGTACTAACCTCACTTTGTGGCTTTTCCTCACTTTCAGACTCAGACGTCCACAGTTGCGTTTTGTCATCTAAACTCTGAATTAGTTTTGCAGCCAGCTTGATGTCATTACGAACAATTGGCTTGTGCTGTGTGATGCCATTTATGTTGCGCGCCCGTCTGCTTAGATCACGGTTTACCACAGGACTCAATTCACATTCCCGAAGCTTTAAAAGTACATAAGAAAATGCAAGTAGTAAAAAGCTTTACTCCTGAAAACAAGAAATCTATAGATGCCAACATATTCAGTGTGCATTACAGTTGATTAAAGAGCCATTTGCTAAATCGCAAAATGCTTAAACCAGTAAATATGCAAAATCATAACTAAATGAAAGTGAAATACTATGCTTCTTTCCACTCATAGTAAAAAGGGTGGGGGCCTATACCTTACTCATACAACTACTATTCAATTACAAATCAAAACAAGCAGTTCAAAAGGGGGACACTTGCAGTAAAATGTTGAAGAAGACAGTACAGCACTCCTGTGACAGATGTGCTGCACATTTTGTGTAAGAATGTTTTTAGCTTGGTTGCTTGTTCTATGTTTAAGTTTCTGACAAGGGGTCTTAAAAGGAATGCATTCCTTTACAAATATCTTACAACCTTTCAAATATGCCAGCGAGGAAGAAGAAGAAAAAAAAAAGTTAAAAATAACCTCCGGATATACAAACAGTTAAACAGCTAGGACCCAGATCAAAGATATCTGCCAAAAGCTGCAAGACTGTTGGAACTGGGGCTAAAAATGAGTCAGGACCTAAATTAGTGGCCTGTAGAAAGAGTCTTCCAGTTACTTATCTACACTATCACAGAATGCACCAGAGCAGATGTTAAGACAAGCAAGGTCAACGTCCATCAGAAGAAATGGAGAAGCCAAGCTGTTTTTTTCTGGGGTACCTGTCAACATGAGGCCTGTCAGTCAAGGGAGTGTGTCAGTCTATCAGACTTTTTTTACGAATACAAATAACTGAAGCCTTCTACTGCTGCCAAGCATAATATGCTACATTCAGAAAGAAAATAATCACCACTCTATCATGCATTTAAGGAAGTATTTCAAAGCAGAACAGCAGGGATATTCTAAAGGGCAAAACTTCAAGTTTGAAGATGACTGCAAGCTGAGAGCCATTATTAACTCCCCAAGTGATGTAGACATCCTACAGAAAGGTCTCACCGAGACCAATGACTGGTGACAAAACCATGGCCTTAAGCTTAATGCCAAAAAATGCGAAGTCATCCCCTTTGGGAAAAACACAGTTCCCACCAATTACCACATCGATGGGAGCCCACTGAAGGCTTTAAGAGAGAGATCTGGGGACACAGATTGACAGCAACCTCTCCTTTGACAACCACATTGCCACTGTGGTCAGAAAGTCCTATGTGGCACATTTTATTACCAAGGGTTTTGCATCCAGGAAGAAGGAGGTCATCATCTCCTTCTCTACTCTTCCCTCATTAGGCTAATCAGAGTAGAATACCCCATTTGGCATGTACCTCACTAGACACATGCAACAGCTGGAAAGGCCACAAAAGTACTTCATGAAGAGGATCCTAGGCCTGAAACACGTGTCCTACATGGACAGACTCAAAAAACTCCAGCTATTCTCTGTCTTGTATAGTCTACTAAGAGGCGATCTCTGCTCGACTTACAAAGCCATGTCTGACCCAGCTCTGTTGGAAATGCTAAATCTAAAGAAATCCCAATCCCTCCGCACCATACGCTCCAGACTTCAACCTTATTACGACAATCAACAGAACATGCTGGCGGGGACAGGTTCATAACCCAGAGACTGCCCATGCTCTGGAATAGACTTCCCATACATGTCAAGCAGAGCACCTCACAGGACCTCTTCAAGAGAGATCTTGATGAGTGATGGGAAATAGAAAGTTCACTCCAGTGGCTCTACTTGATAGAGGCACTAGGAACCAACGTCGGGCAGCAAGATGCCAGCGCACTTCTATGGGCTAGGCTTGTAAAAGCTCCAGGGCCATTGGCCTAGTACACACATATGAACATCGTTTATCTAGAACAGAGGTCTGCAACCTTTACTATCAAAAGAGCCATTTTGGCCTCTCTCCTACCCAATAAAATTCAGCTAGAGCCCTCTCTCCTACCCAATAAAATTCAGCTAGAGCCACAAAACCTATTTGACCCCTAAAATGAAAATAAAAGCATATAAAGTTTTATATATAGTTATTATACTATATATAAAATAACTAAGTTTATAAGATCAACATTTATAATCCATCCTTGGTTTTGTTCTTTTGTTGGAATTTTCATTGGAATCACTCTATCGCTCTCAGTGTGTGTGTGTGTGTGTGTGTGTGTGTGTGTGTGTGTGTGTGTGTGTGTGTGTGTGTGTGTGTGTGTGTGTGTGTGTGTGTGTGTAACTACCTCTTAGAGCAAGAAATCCAGACAAAGACATAAATAATGGGGGAGAAAGGCCCAAAAATAGGGACACTTTTTAAATATTCTTACAAACTTAGAAAGTTGATAGAATAAGAAGTTACGTACCTACCATAACGTTCCATGTTAGATGTCTTATTCTCACCTTCTTTCTTGCTGGATGGGTTCGGAGCCGATCCTCGGCTCCGACTCGGCCTATACTATAGCTCGAGAGCTATTTTTACTGTCTCGAGGCAGCCCTATATCCCACAATACCATGCGCTAACTCCCCAGATCTCGTTGACAGCTAACACATAGTATAGTTTTATTGTTACCAAAAAATAAGTCATTATATGAAAATACGGTCTCCCTGCTGGTAATACTCATGATACGGGTAACCCTGAATGACTATGTATCATGAAAGAGAAGGACACGGAGACCTTCAAGTCTGTCCAGGCTAGGGGGCAGGAGGGAGGGACTCAAGAAAGAAGGCGAGAAGAAGACAACTAACATGGAACGTTATGGTAGGTACATAACTTTTTAATGTTAAGTTGTCATTCTCGCCTTCATTCTTGCTGGATGGGACAGCATCCCTAGCATCTTGGTCCTGGGCGGCTCAACGGAACAGACTCCTGAGTACGGTGGAACCAAAGTCAGCTCTATTTCTGGAAGCTATATCAAGTTTGTAATGGGTAATAAAAGTATGTTCAGAAGCCCATGTAGCTGCTGCACAAATGGCATCTAATGGCAACCTTGCTTGAAAGGCTGTTGAGGTTGATAGTGCCCTGGTTGAATGAGCCTTAGGTCTTGAAGGAAGTTGTTTGTGTCTCAACTAGTAGACAAAGGTAATGATGGATGCTAACCATCTGGAAAGAGTTACCTTTGATACTGGAAGTCCTTTCTTTCCTTCAGCATAAGAGAGGAAGAGCTGTTCTGACTTTCTGAATTGTTTTGTCCTGTCTACATAATACCGCAGTTGACTATGAACATCCAAGGAATGTAGTTTCTGTTCAGCCCTGTTTGAATAATTGGGGAAGAAAACAGGCAAGTCAATAGTGTGGTTCAGATTTGATTCAGAAGAAACTTTTGGTAGAAAGGAAGGATTCGTTCTGAGAGCTACCCTGTCTTTATGAAAAACCAAATAAGGGGGACGGACAGATAAGGCCTGAAGTTCCCACACCCTTCTGGCAGATGTTATAGCCACCAAAAACAAGAGTTTTCCAAGAGAGAACCTTGAGGGAACAAGAAGCTGCAGGCTCAAAGGGAGGGAGAATTAATGAAGTTAACACTAAATTTAGATCCCATTGTGGAGGAGGATCCTTAATGGGAGGTCTGAGCAAAAAGATGCCCTTGAGGAAAGCTTTACAGAGTTTATGGGACATAATATTGGTTTCAGAGAGCCCTACATGAAAATTGGCAATGGCCGCTAGTTGTACTCTGATAGTGGCCGATGACGACCCTGAATGAAAAAGCACCGCCAGAAAATCTAGAACTTTAAGAATTGGTGCATTAAAAGGATCTAAGGACCTAGCTTCTGCCCAGAATAAAAAACGCTTCCATTTACTCGCACAAGTCTTCCTAGTATTGGACTTATGGGAGGCAAGAATGATATCACGGACAGGAGGAGAAATAAAGGGAAGCCTGGCTATAGTTGGAAGTGGAGCAACCAAGATGTGAGATTGAGGGACTGAAGAGACTGGTGCAGCTTGCCCGTCAGATGGGTCAAAAGGTCTGGAAATGGTTCCAGATGCCAGGGCTGTTCCAGCAGATAACGGTGCAGGAACGGAAACCATACTTGCCGAGGCCAGTACGGAGCAATGAGGATAATTTTGGATCTCAATGCGGTTGCTTTCTGAATTAACAGCGGAATCAACAGAAAAGGGGGAAAAGCGTATAAAAGACCCCGAGGCCAATCGTGGACAAGAGCGTCTCTGGGGGGATGGCCTGGTAGAGGGAAGAGTGTGAAGAAGTCGAGGCACTTGCTGTTTTGAGGTGTTGCGAAAAGGTCGCAGCAAGGCTGGCCCCACTTCTGGAAAATTCTCCCTGCTACCGCTTGATTTAGAGACCACTCGTGAGGCATGAGAATTGTTCTGCTCAGTCTGTCCGCTATGACGTTGGACCTGCCGGGGATGTGCGTTGCTATCAGAAACCGTTGAGAAGAGATCGCCCACTGCCAAAGTCTGAGTGCTTCTCGACATAGGGGGTAGGACTTTGTTCCGCCCTGCTTGTTTATGTACCACACTACAGACATATTCCCCATTTAAACTGCTATAGTCCCCATGGGAAGAGAGTCCTGAAGGGCTTGCAACGATAAAAGCACTGCTCTCATCTCCAGGACATTTATGTGCAGGTGGCATTCTAATTGCTGCCATGTGCCCTGGACAGTCCTGCCCTGATAGTGCCCCCCCCACCCGATCAGGGAGGCATCCGTTGTCACCATGGTAACTGGAGGGGGAAGAACAAAGGGTCTGCCCTGAAGAAGTTGAGGGGAGACCATCCACCAGGAGAGGTGTTTTTTGCAAGTTGGGGTTAACATTTTTGCAAGTTGGGGTTATCAAAATGTTGTGAGTCATTGGGAGCTGTTGATAGGACCACTGAGAAAAAAGCATCCACTGGAGAATTCTCATGGGGAAGCGGGCTAAGGGGAGAAGGAGAATCGCCGCTGCCATGAGGCCTAATGTTTTCAGTACTAACTTGACTTGAATTCTGTTGGACTGAAACAGTAACTGAACATTCCGCCTTATGTCTGTCACTCTCTGAGGTGGTAATGTTGCAGACATTTCTGTGGTGTTTAACACCGCGCCTATGAAGTTTATACATTGACAAGGCGACAAGGAGGATTTTGCGAAATTTATGGAAATACCTAGTTTGTTGCAAATGCGAATGGTGTAATCCCTGGCTATGATAAGATGCTGCTTGGTGGTAGCAGTAATGAGCCAGTCGTCTAAATATGGAAACACCTGGAATCCTTTTTGTCTCAGGTGAGTCATGACCACTGCCAAACATTTGGTGAACACCCGGGGGGCTGTGGTGAGACCAAAGGGCAGGGCTCTGAATTGGTAATGACTGGCTCCCAGCTGGAAGCGGAGAAACCTCCTGGAGCGCCTGTGTATCTTTACATGATAGTACGCGTCCTGAAGGTCTAACGAGCACATCCAGTTGTCTCTGCCCAAGAAGGGCAGAATGGACTGCAGCGTTACCATCCGAAATTTTGTCTTCTGCACAGACTTGTTCAGTCTGCTGAGGTCCAAAATGGGTCTCCAGTCTCCTGTCTTTTTTGGTACCAAAAAGAACCTGGAGTAGATTCCAGATCCTAGCTGGTCTGCTGGGACTGCCTGGATGACACTTTTTTCTAACAGCTTTTTTATCTCTAGCTGTGCCTGACCCCTTTGTCTGGGTGGTACGTCTGGGAGGGGTCTTGGCGGTTGGATCGGAGGGGAAAAGAAGGGGATTTTGTAACCCTCGGATATGATCGACTGTACCCATTTGTCTTGAGAGAGGGATTGCCAGGCTTCCGGGTACAGAGATAATCTTCCCCCGACTGCCTCCGAAGGTGGACAAGTCGGGCAGCTTCTCAGGGATGCTGAAATGGTTGGTCAGGGAAGGATTCCCTGGAACCCTGGTTCTGTGGACCCCCTCTGCCCCTGGGGCGGCGTCTATTACTGTTCCCCCCTCTGCCTCTGGGGGGGGGAGGAAGTTCACCACGTGCAGCAGGCGCTACTCCCTGTGGTTTGCGGAACAACATCTTCCCACCCTTCTGACCTTTAGGGTATGGTCTAGATGGTGTGGAAAAGTGGATTCCCACGGCAGAGAGAGTCTTACCATCTTGCTCGCACCTGGTGAGGGTATTCTTCACCTGAGGTCCAAACATCTCTGAACCATCAAAGGGGGTGTTGAAGGACACCTTGAAGGGATCAGCAAAATTAGAGTCACATCCAGGCATGACGTCGCAACGCAACACCTGTGCCTGTGGCCCTACTCGCTCCATCGGCTGCAAGAGATAAGCTGCATGGAGGAGCTGGCAATGAAATTCAGGATAGCCAGCTGGGAGTTAATCTTGTCTTGATACCCCGCAGCAGAAGGATCCTGTATGGTTTCACCCAGTTCTTTGAGCAAATCTCTCTGAAGGCTTGTGAAATGACATAGTTCAGCGACCGCATGGCAAAGGTCACTGAAGCAAATGTCCGCTTACCGTACCTGTCCATAGTCCTGGACTCTCTATTAGGAGGATGAACAGGTACAGAAGGATCAGCTAATTCCTTCTTAGTGGCGGCTGCTACCACCATAGCATCTACCGAGACACCTTTGGTCAGAAATGGTTTGTCTACCGGAGCAGAAATAAATTTCGAAGGCCTCCTAGGGGTAAGTTCCACAGAGTCAGGAGCCACCCATGCCTTTCTGGCCACTATGTCCAACGGTGGGTCGAAAGGAGGGGACACCCAGGAGGTGGAAGGGCGAGATCCAAAAGCGTCAAGGTAAACAGACTAGTCCTCGGAAGGTTTGAGGGTGGACCAATTTCCCCTGTCTCAGGATTTCTAGGATGTCTGAAAATGAGACATCCTCAGAGGGGGATCTTGGGGAACCCTCAGACTCATCCAAGTCGGTGTCAGAAGTGATAGACTCAGGGGAGTCTACGTGCTTCCTCTTGCACTTTCTTTTCCTAGGGGGTTCCCCTGAAACATCAGGTGAGGCCTTGGACGAAGAAGAGATACCCAAAGTGGGTACCTGAAGCTTTGGATCTCTGGTATCGGTTGCAAGAGGATGGCCAGAGACTGTAACAGGCACTGTAGAGGGAGGAGCTGAAGGAACAAACCTTGGAGCAGACACCGGATCTAGCACGCACCTCAAAGGCTCCCCTATGATGCACAGAAGAAAGTCCTGGTTCCGAGGATACCAGGACTGCTGCCGGCACCGACAGAGAAGGCTCCGAGGCTGATGTCGGGGCCGAACTAACCAGCGCCGACGCTCCGAGAGGGAGAACGGGGTCGAACAAGGTTCCGATGCCACTCACCCCCTCAGAGCCGACGAGGGAGTCTCGGCACCCGGATCCCTCCACGGACGGCGCCAATGAAGAGATCGGTGCCGGGGACGGAGGTGGCAGTATCGGCTCCGACGTGGGCAAGGTCCCAGTTCCGACAAACTCCGGCTCCGAACTCAGTTGAAGAGTCGGAGGAGGAATCAAAATTGGTACCGAAGGAACCACAGTCTGGCGAGATGGGCTTTGGAGCATTTGGGCCAGTGCCTGAGACTTGAGAAGTCTATTAACCACCCTCTCAAGGTCATGGTCGGAAAGCCTGGAAGACCTGGAGGAATGAGTCCTATGGCTCCGCTCCGATAGTAAGGGCGATCCTGGAGCCGAATGGACAGATTCTATAGAGGGTGACCTAGAGCGCTTGCGTGATGTTGTCGGCTCCGATAAGGGTTTTGGAGCAGAAGGAGTCTTGCTCGCATCGGCTCCGACTCGAGCCGATGTCGAAGCAGTATCGGTTCCGCCAGCCGTCGACTCAGAAACTGGAGCCGAGGGTTTGGCGGGCTTGGAAGGCTTCCCCGAGCCAGACTTAGCTGGGGAATCTCCAGGCTTTAATAAGCCCCTCAAGATCAATTTATTGAGGCACTCCTGCAAGACTCTTGGGCTAAAACCGTGGCAAACGAAAGAAGAGTCCTGCAGGTGCAAGGGTCCTAAACAATAAACACAAGAAGTGTGACCATCTGTCAGAGACATTTTCTGACAGCACGAGTCACACTTCTTGAACCCTGAAACCTTTGTGTCCTTAGACATAATGATAGGACACTAACAACTAGTAGTCAGCACTCACACACTCACTCAACCCTTTAAAGAAAGAGGCTGACCAACAAACAGCCGCACACACTAAAGAATCTATAGAAAAACTAAGGCCTACAGGCCCGAAAGGTTTGACTAAAAAAAGGGGTGGGAAAGGGCTTAGTAACAACTTTTTTAAGGGGTTTAGTGTGAAACTACAGTGGAAAGGTAAGGATAGAAAAAAAACTAGGTGAAAAACTAAGAATTTCCACAAAAGAGTTCTTTACTAACCTGAGCCGGTAAAAAAGCAACCTCGCAGCGAAGCGGCAAACGAGATCTGGGGAGTTAGCGCATGGTATTGTGCGATATAGGGCTGCCTCGAGCCGGTAAAAATAGCTCTCGAGCTATAGTATAGGCAGAGTCAGAGCCGAGGATCGGCTCCGAACCCATCCAGCAAGAATGAAGGCGAGAATGACAACTTAACATTAACAGGTTTTGCATTAGCGTGAATTTTCTGAAGGATATGAAGTCTGCAACTCAAATGCCTTTCTATATTTTCTGACTTCAGCCCTCAATGACTTGCCAAAAATTTTGCCAGAAAACCACAATTTTAAGAGAAACAGGCCAAAAATATGAGGCATAAAGTAGGACATTTTGTGTGTGTGTGTGTGTGTGTGTGTGTGTGTGTGTGTGTGTGTGTGTGTGTGTGTGTGTGTGTGGAAAATGCATGTTAACAGAAACTGTTATTCAAGCAAGTTTCTAAGTTTATAAGAGCAATATTTAAAATCCATCCCCATTTTTGTTCCTTTGTTCCCCTTTATGTGTGCTCTGTCCAGATATCTTGTGGTAAGAGTTTGAGAGATATGAGAGGTACAGAAACCTTTCAGGAGCTGCTGCTGCTGCTAAGGGATCACTCTGTGTGGGTGTGTGTGGAATGCATATTAACAGAAACCATTTTATTCTAGCAAGTTTCTAAGTTCATAAGAGCAATATTTAAAATCTGTCACTTGATCGCTCTCAGTATGCACGTGCGTTTGTGTGTGTGTGTCATGTGGCAGAGTGGCCATAATTTTTCAAAGCTAGAGGGAGCCACTGCAGTGGGGTGGAAGAGCCGCAGGCTGCAGACCCCTGATCTAGAATTACTGACACAGGGCAATGTGTTTCTGCTACTCTGGCACATCCATCTGCTACATCTCAGGTCAGAGAGACCAACAGACTGCCAAACACAGGCTATGAAGTCTGCATCTTGAGCCTCTTTAGGGGGCTTGTATATAAGCACTCTTAGCATACTTGTATATCCTTCCAAGTAGCTGTGAGAAGTACAGTAATGCACTTACGGGTACAAAGGAGGACAACTTGCTTTCTCAACTTTTGCAGAGCTTGGGACAGCTGGGAGACTAAGAAAAAAAGGACTCAAGCAGCTGCAGAGATAGTCATGTCTAGC
Source organism: Protopterus annectens (assembly GCF_019279795.1). NCBI lineage: Eukaryota > Metazoa > Chordata > Ceratodontiformes > Protopteridae > Protopterus > Protopterus annectens. The sequence continues at coordinate 418,380,217 of NC_056739.1, forward strand.
TTACAAGTCTGTCAAAATCTGTCTATATCCATACAGACAGAATATTTGGCCCATTTTCCTTTTAAAAGGGGGCACAATATTAGGGTCCCTCCATACCTGGACAACTACTCAGTGCATCCACAACTGCTGGTAGTACCCAAGGCTGTTCCACCTTTCTAAAAAAAACTTTAGAAATATCCTCTACATAAATGTTACCTCACCTGTGGGCCACCTCAGTTTTAGGGTTGGTCTGGGAGAAGTGCAGAAAAACCTGCTCTAGTCAATATGAGGGTATTAGACCAACAACAGACAGTGGTAAAGCACTGAATAGAAATGGTTTGATACTGCTGGTGCAGATGGTGTGAAAAGTTGCTAGGATGGAGGTAATGTGAAGCTAAAGATGGACTGGTAAGCAGACAGTTTGAATAAAATCACACACCATAAAAACAAAGTTTCCTAGAGGCACCAACTGCTGCATCTGAAATACAGCTGGTAAATAATACAATCATCAGGAAGGCACAGTACCACAGGTTGATAACTGCTCAGACATCAGGCAGTGAAGGCTGCTGTACCAACATTAGTCTTGTAAGCCGGGAAGGGGGAAAGAATGATGCCACTTTTGGCTGGCTGATTTCCAATATTTTTAATACCAGACAACATGCTATAACCTATCCTCAGAAAGAAGAAAGGCAAACGCCTAGGGCAGGAGCCAAAAGCACTCCTGCAGAAGTAGAAAAATGTGAATACACTTGCACCTGGTAGAAATGAGATGCTTCTGAAATTAATTCACCTCTCAAAGCAAGGTTGAAGTGACGTTGCTTGATACTCACCTCAACTATAGCTCTTCCCTTCTCCAATAAGAACTAAATATGGCATGGGCAATGCCCTCTGCACATCACATGTGTCTCTCAGTCCACGTGGGAGACACCTGAAGTCAGAAAGACCTCATGCATTCTGTGGCTCAAGACACAACAATACCACAACAGCAAATACAAAGACTGGTTTTCAATGAGTTTTATGCAGCGTTTCCAAACCTTCTCAAAACAGTGAGAAGACCTGGGTTGCTGATGTGTCTACCTATCCTTCCTGTGGGGTCTGGACTTTTTAGCTGGGGAGGCAAGAGCTAAAACTGAAAGACTATCTCATAATTATGTCTAACTCCAAAAACAATTACAGTGACTTTCCAACTGTTTAGCACTGCACAAAGTTAAGAGATAGCTCACAGATATTCCCTTACACAGTAATCTAATGTTTGGACCATGTTCCTTCAACTCCTTTACTAAAGTGACACTTGACAAATTAACAGAAAAGACAAACGTTACTGAAATTTTCTCCATTTACATTTGCTGTACATCACATATCTTATTCCTTTGTAACCATCAGTCCAACATTACATAAATAGTTGAATTCCCTTAAACTTCACTCCTCCTTTTGAACATTTATTTAGCATGTACTGTTTCCACAATTTCCATTTCTAAATACATTGCACCTTCCCTTTTCTAAAGATCCCTGTTCCAGTTCCTTTCTCTCTTACAGGATTCAATACTTAAATATAGTTGTTTTAGATTTTTGATTTCCATTTTCTAGTAATTGCTTTTTGGGCAGACAACAGAATTAAACTTAAGAGTTTTACTTTGTCTGGATAATACAGACCCTGTGCCCCAGCTCAAAATAATAATTTACATAGCTACAGCTATTTGCTTACCTAGTATTTCTGACAGGGTACTCTGTATAAAATTAGAAATTTGCCAACTCATTACACTTGCAAGGCATATGTTCCAAATTACCTCCTCCTTCCCCATCACACCAACACTTGCTATTTTTTGAAGTCTGCTTGAAGTATAAAAATACCTATGCAAACACTTCCGAGCAAAGATCCTAAATCTTCTAGACTTTGTTGCATACTGTGGAGTTGTACACAAGTCCTTCCATTGTTCTGTTGTAAATTATTTTTCCAGCTTCTCTTCCCAATCTTTGCTAACCTCTTAGGACTAACAGTGCATGCTAAATATAAATCTTGTATGCCACACTAATTAGCTATTAACAGCAGTTTCTATTACAAAAACTATACCAGTGTGGGTCTTGCACTTAAGATTCCCCTGCTCCTTCCTCTCTTCATGTAGTCTGATATCAATAACTGATCATCTTGGTTTAATCACATTTTTGTTGCCTTTTCCCCTGTAGTTATTTGCTCCAAATAGTTTGGTTCCTTTGCCAGTAATCTCCAACAAATTCCAGCCCCCTCGACTATTTTCTGTATACTGTATTACACAGAGTAACTTGTCCAGTTTATCTGGTGCCATGACTTTTCACATATTCCTTACACTGCACAGAAAACCCACATCTCTGCTGAAACTCTTCCAAATAAATGAACATTATCCTCAGCACCTCCAAAATACACATACAGCTGTAAGAAAGCAAAAGGTCTTAGTAAACATTAAACTGTAGCGTGAGAAAAACAAAAATGGGGAAGAGTTACTGTCAGCAAGGGGGACTATAAAGGAAATACTAGCCATCCTACACACTCAAGATAGCAGGAGAGAGACGCCACAGCCTTGTGATAATATAACTCTTCACTCTTCTCCAGCAGTAACT